>NW_024000360.1:0-1551 GCF_014805625.2 Glossina fuscipes
TATTGGACCCTTTCATGGTTAAGTGGGAATTATGCTGCGTCGAAACAATACCATACAGTATGTATACATCATTTAAAATACAAAACCATTAAAGCCACAGTCTGTAAATAGGATAACTGAATTCTTGAGAAAAGAGATACGCAGCTAAATTTATTGAAAACTTTAATTGTCGGGACTCATCTAATGATGTTTTCTTGATTTCTATTCTATATAACGTAATGCAAACGCGATACGGCAGTGTTAAAGTATTTCAAATCAAGACCAATAATGTCAAGTAATTAAGAATTTATGATTTTTCTTTCGATGGCTGTCTTGTGCATTAGCTCTCTTTGCGTTAAAGACGATTGATTCTATAGTATTATAACATTTCTTCTGATTTTTTCTGCATTCTCTGCAAGCTTGTGAAATCTATTATATCCATGTGAATGTAAAAAAAAATGTTCTGCACTTTCAGTGCTTTAAAAAAAAATTGATTTTCCGTTGTTTACATATTTTGTCTTCATAAAATTTCATGCATTGCATAATATAGCGAACATATCTCTTGTACGCTGCAATAGTCATATGTATAAGATCTGCATAATCCATCGATGAATGATGTCAACATTGGAAGCGAATACGCTACGATCTTAGCTTCTCCCTATTTATGTGTTGGCACGAATGAATGTGTGTACATCTGCCTTGTCAAAATTAAACTTAAGGAAATGTTCGCAATCATCTTCTTTTTGAAAGGAAAATGCTTTTTTTGCATATTTTTTGCTGAAAAAATTTACTTAAATAATATGTTACATGCAAACATATACATATGGAAGTGCGTACGACGTAACCGTAATATCACAATAAAACTTAATTTTCAACAGAATGAAATTTAAAAGAGTTATAAACTTGACTAGAACTTTAATAAAACCTTGAAGAACGTCTAAAAGTTGTGACACACTAGATTTTATAGAGTGTTGTCGTTAATGAGATTTTTATTTCTACACCCACTGCTCAAGAATGGGATATGTTGATATTCTTGCAACGTTTGCGACACTCAATAGGAACATTCATACGTCCTATAAAGTTGTTGATTAGCATGAGAGTTGAAATCCACCTAAGAATGGCTGTCCGCCTGTGTGATATGAGTAGGACACATTTTCGCTTTTGGGAGAACAAAGCTATCGGCTTTAACTTTGGCAGAACAGCCGCGGAAACTGTGGGAACTTTGCTTTCTAGAGTGAATGAAATTAGGTTTCCGCTCATTGCTAACAAACTACAGGGAATGAAGCCATAAGAGTTTTTGCATTTACTCTGTAGGCTTTCGTATAATAGCCATACAAAAATGGAAAAATCGGTCATCTCTCCGCAAATATTATAGCAAAGAAAAATTTAATTTTTCTGCCAAAATATTCACATTGCCCAAAAGAAAGCTTCAGAGACCCGATAGGTTCTCTAAGGGTATATTGATCGGCGTTAAAATCTGAATTGATTTGGCTATAGCTATCCGTCTGTGTGGTGCGCGTTGTTGGCACTCTCCTGATCGCAGAAGTGATGATATCCTTAAGTTTCTGCTCG
>NW_024000361.1:0-3090 GCF_014805625.2 Glossina fuscipes
CAGCCACAGCACGGGCGTTTTAAAAAAAAAAAAAAAAAAAAAAAAAGAAATCGAAGTCTCTAGGAGACATTCTACTTGTACATACGTTTATTTTTTTACCATTATTATTATACATACGTTTATTTTTAAAGGAAAAAATATTCTTAAGCGTGTATTGGAAAAAAATATATAAAAGAAAAGAAAAGAAACATCTGTAAAATAGAATAAGATACAGAACATCTCTAAATAACGGATGTTGTAAGCGCTTTGCTCGGTTTATTTCTTTCCTGTCTTAGTGGTCAGTTTTGCCACATTAATTACCTCTTCGTTCTGATTGATTGTTCTGCTTTCTGTTTCTCTTCTATCGATCGTGTCAAGTTACGACTACGAGATCGGACTGTTGGTTTAAGAAAGGGGGGTATATTGGTAGTTTCTCTTCAAGTTTGGTTTGTGCCTAGCCCTTGCGGTTCTAGGGTATTGTCTTCAGGGAGTTTTTTTTCTCAGGGGTCTACGGCTACCTCTCGTACGATAGCAGTAGGGCTAGAAAACGTAGCAATCGGGGGGTCCAACCTGGTATGAACCCAAGCTGCAATCCAGCCCACACTTCACAGACGGTAGACGAGTCCCTGGCGACCCGATTGGATCCAGTATTACAACAATACCAGCTCGGGGGAAACTACACCACCGTAGAGTATCCTGCAGATAGCAGTGCAGCATCACTCTTTAACAGCCTCAGCCGAAAGCTGAACCTCCTCTTTAAAATGTCCGACAACGAAACGACAGACATCACGCGCAACGCCGGTAGCGGCATCGCAGGTAATGGTCACAGCGGTCACCGCCAACCAGGCCCAGCAGGAGAAACAGCTAGCTCGGATCTAGACCTAGCGAGCATGCTGAAACAACAACATGAAATGCTCCTAAGCTGCATGCAGGAGATTAGCCACCTAAAGCAGGAGAAGTCCGCGGCAACGCAGCGAACCCAATCAAGAGACAGCGAAGGAACGCAAAATTTTATGATAGCAGCATCGACTTCAACACCACAACCGCAGATGCCACCCCAGACAGTAGCGCAGCCCAGCGGCAGTTACCACCACGACCAGCAGACAGGACAGCAGCGCACCAGCGACGAAAACACCCGGAGGCGGAACATAGACCTCAATCGCTGGCACCTTAAATTTGACGGCTCCGGTAAGGGTCTGACGGTCGAGAGCTTTGTGTTCCGAGTGGAACGGCTCAGACAGCAGCACCAGATAAGCCATGAAGAATTGTTTGCCGAGTTTCACTGCCTAGTGATCGGTCCGGCCAGCAAGTGGTATTGGCAGCTACTCGAGGATAGAGAAGGAGACATCACCTTTGATTATTTCACGCTGAAAGCTGAGCTCCTCAACCAATTCAAGACTGCAGACTCTGATTACGAGATAATCAGAGAAGTCATGGAGCGAAAGCAGCAGCATGCGGAGAGCTTCGAGGACTATTACGCGGAGATACACGATCTGACATTCCGCCTACGCAGAAAGATCCCGGAGGCAGAGATGATTAAAATAATGAAGTCCAACCTTAAGCCTAGTCTGGCCGCACTGATTTTCGCCACCAGAGTGGAAAGCATTGGCGAGTTCAAATCCGAATGCAAGAGGGCAGAAAAGCTGTTGAGAGAAAATAGAAGCAGGCCGAAATACGTGAGCGAGATTGGCCAGGGAGGTGAAAATGGTGACGGGGTTCATCGCGAAGCAGTCGAAGCCCTAGCGCCGCGGCATGGTCCAAACAGCGACAGGCAACGCGAAAACGGCGAGGCTACGAAACACGAAAGGAGATGGGTCAACACAGGCAACACAAGTAACCATCCGAACGAGCGGCGCCATCTGCAACCAGCAACATCACGTACAGGCCAGCCAAAACAAGAAGCAGCAGCAGCAGTGGCAACACCCCAGCACTGTACCACCACACCAGCACCAGCGATCGCAGTGAAGACAGCGCAGAGCATGGCCTTCTGCCAGTCACCCTTCCATCTGATGACCTGCTATGTGTGCGGTATGCCGGGAGATCACTTTCTGAGGAACCCAGCAGAAAACACTAGAGAAGATCGATGCAGGTGTCCTTTCCACCACATGGTCTGTTTTATATGCGGCAGGAATGAGAGCTACGGCGCTGTACCCCCATCGGAAAAACACCAGGCTGGCGAGGCAAGCCGGGAACCCCTGCCAGACGAAACGTCACCCGGAACAGCAGCGACAACACCAACAGTAACATTAACAACACCATTAGCAATAATAACACCATCAGCAGTAACAACACCACCAACAACAGCAATAGCAACACCAGCAATAGCAACAACAACAACACCAGCCTCAGCAGTGACAATATTAACGCGAGCAGCAACAGGCACAACGATAACACCAGCAACGGATCAAGGCATCCCCGAGTACCGAAGCTTGGCACAGAGGATCGCGGACTACCAGCGGAAGCGCCACGAGATCTTCAGCGCAGAGATTTTTAGAAGACGAGCGCTCGCGAGGAAACATAGAAAAATTCTGGTATTACGCCAAAGGAGGAAGGCGTACAAGAGGTTTCAGCGAGAGGAGGTCTCAGCGATTGTGTCCCTAGAACACGATGACAGGTTGTTTGCGCGGACCAAGGTCGACAACACCGAAGTAACCGCTCTTCTGGACACAGGAGCCAGCGTTAGTTGTTGTGGGGCCGGAGCAACGAGATTCCTTGAGAACCGTGATCGACACGTTAAAACAGCAAATGGAGAGAAGACCTCAGTAACGGGGCTCATCACCTTACCCGTCGAGTAGGAGGGCGAGACCAGGAGTGTTGAGTTCTATATAGTACCAGCTTTGCAACAGCAATTCTATTTCGGCATCGACTTCTGGAAGGTTTTTGGCTTATCTGTCGCCACCAAAGCAGACACTATTAAGTCGCCGAATAAATGCCAAGTTTTAGACGCCATAAGCCAAGGAAACGATAACTCCAAGAGCTACCGAAACTCGTCACTTCAACTGACTGATGTAAAGCAAACCTCTCTAGGTGAAGGTAAGGAAACATTGCCACACAACACACGCGAAAAGTTCAGCGGATCTATTGAAATCACCTCGTCAACGTCACCTTTAC
>NW_024000362.1:0-2742 GCF_014805625.2 Glossina fuscipes
GATCCTGGATTGGCTGAGTCATACCCTGCCTAAGGAAAATCGTTACAAGTGGCGCCCGAGCAGGGACCTTCGGATCAGCAGAAACAAGGAAGTAAGCATACAAGCCGTGAGCTTATTGACACAGAGGCTAAGGAAGGAGCCAGCATGGTGAAAACATCCTGGTTGTACAGCCTGCGAAAAGAGGAGTTGAGCGAGATCTGTGGATCGCTCGACCTAGACACCAAGGGTACTGTCGAGGATATGCGGAAAGCAGTGACAGCCCTTATTGCAACCCCCGACTTATCAACGGAAATGAAGGCGAAGCTGACCGAGATGGAGACGAAATACGCAGCAAGAATGCTGCAATTGCCGGAAGGCACCATGCGAGGTGCTAGCCCCAAGCGCCAGGTGCAAGAGCACATTTCTTGTGGTGCAGCCATGGATCGCATCTGTAAGTGGTCAGTGCGCTACGATGGCGAAGGCGGCGCCCTGGAGTTCATCGCACGCGTAGAGGAACTGTGCGAAGTATACGACCTGCCGACCGATATCATGCCACGCATCATTATGGAGCTGCTGCATGGTAAAGCAGCAATCTGGTACCGGAACAACCGTAGAGTATGGTCAGGGTGGCAGGAGTTCAAGCGGGAACTCCTCAAATTCTTCCTGCCCACCCGATACCTAGAACGGTTAGATGACCAGGTGCGACAGACATTCCAGCTAGCCGGCGAGAAATTTAGAGATTACGCGCTCCGCCTGCAGGACTTAATGCGGCACCTTGATTATACGACACAGCAGAGGCTCGACAGGATCGCCCGAAACAGCCGTAGAGAGTATCAACTGTTCTTCGGGGACACCTCCAGCAAAGACTTGAGCGAAATGATCGCGCTGGGAGAACGCTTTGAAGACATACCCGCGCCAGCAACAGCACCACCCATGAGAGAGACCACAGGTATACGCCAGCAGTCAGGAGGGAACGCGCCGTTCATGTCCAGTACTAACAACGCCGGCCGGAATGTGTGTCATCGCTGTGCCCTTCCAGGCCACCTGGCACGCGACTGCCGCAACCCACGTGTCCTCTTTTGTTGGGACTGCGGCCGCCAGGGGGTCTTAACGAAGAATTGCTGCCGCCAATATGCCGAACAACACCCACAGGCGAGAGGCATGACCGCGAAGGAATCACCCGGCCTAGAGAAACCACCAATAGCAGCAACCTCAAAAGTACTGGGAATGCGCGGCAGTACCCTGGTAGCCTCCCTCTCAGTAGGAGGACTACCCACGACCAGCGTGATCGACACGGGAGCGACGAGAAGTATCATCCGCGAGGACGCCGCCGAATGCATCCCCTGGATAACGAGGTCAGACACCCAGAGCCATTCAATCCGAATGGCAGATGGTACAACCCAAAGTAGCCTACGAACCATAACGGTGGAAATAAGGTTAGGCGTCAACGCTGCAACTCTTGAACTACTGGTGGTGAAAAGAGGCGTCGACCATCTCACCTTGGGGATAGATTTCCTGGCCGAAATAGGCACGGCTATGACCATCGGCGACGAAGTCGTAAAACTAAGCCGTCCAAAAATTCCATTGTCAGGCACGACCAGTGACCCCCACCCGGCGAACGGCCCCCCGGAGATGGCCAGAGGGCCAACGGCAATCCAGGCGACCGACAGCGGCAAAGCCACGCAGCCACCGAGAACCAACCGGTCAGCCACACACCGACGGTCAGGCGCGCAGCAGATCGCCAAGGAGCACAAAGCGCCCAGCAACCCCACAATGATAAACGCCGAATGCGAAGCAGAAATCCAACGA
This sequence comes from Glossina fuscipes, assembly GCF_014805625.2. Lineage (NCBI taxonomy): Eukaryota > Metazoa > Arthropoda > Insecta > Diptera > Glossinidae > Glossina > Glossina fuscipes. The sequence goes on from NW_024000362.1 coordinate 1,789, forward strand.
TTCATCGAAAAGGAATTTAGTAAATTCAACAGCCCCACGGTGTCCAATATAGCGTACCACTACATACGAATGAAGGATGAAATTCCCATAAAGCTCCGGTACCACAGGAAAAACCCAGCGATGCAAGCCATCATTGACCGGGAAGTCGATAAACTAATCGAAGCAGGATGCATAGAGCCTTCCAACAGCCCATACAGCGCACCAATCGTGGTTGTACCTAAGCGCAACGGAGAATGGAGACTGTGCATGGACTACAGAGTGTTAAACAGTCGTTCGATCCCAGATGCCTACCCTCTCCCTCGTATAGAGCAGATCTTGGACAAGCTACGCCAGGCCAGGTGCATTAGCACAATCGACTTGAAGAATGGATACTGGCAGATTCCGATCCACCCGAGTTGCAAGAAATACACAGCATTCACCGTACCAGGCAGGGGTCTGTACCAGTGGCGAGTTATGCCGTTCGGCCTCCACTCAGCGCCAGCAACCTTTCAACGAGCACTCGACCGGGTCATCGGGCCCGAAATGGACCCCTTCGCCTTTGCATATTTGGACGACATAATCGTCATCAGTAAAAGTGCCAGCGAGCAACAACAACACCTGCAAAGGGTGTTTGAGCGCCTCCGAAGCGCAAATCTGGCAGTAAATAAGGATAAGTGCAAGTTCTTCCAAAGGGAACTACAATATCTGGGACATCTAGTCACTGCAGGCGGCATCAGTACAGATCCGGAAAAGGTGTCCGCCATCAGAAGTCTGAAACCCCCCAACAACCTCCGGGAACTCCGTCGCTGCCTGGGTACTGCCTCATGGTACCGAAGATTCGTATCGGACTACACAGAAACGATCCACCCCCTGAGCCAACTACTGAAGAAAAAAACACGCTGGGTGTGGGGCGAGCCCCAACAAAAGGCGTTCGACGAGCTAAAGCGCAAACTTACCGAAGCTCCCGTATTGGCC
>NW_024000364.1:0-1491 GCF_014805625.2 Glossina fuscipes
ACCGGATACCAGGGCGGTTCCACGTAAAATCCAAAAGTCTGGTGGAAGTGAACTAGGCAATAGGATGGCTAATATGAAATTTGTCGAATGGCCAGTAGTGGAGAGTACTCCCGACCTTGCCTGTGTTTTGTATAACGGAGCTTCGTAGCGTTCGCCGGGCTCCATTTTCAAACATGGTATAAAGCGTATCGCAGGTAATCGTGAATACAGTTCACCAATTTCGGCATCACACAAACCGCCTTCCTCCCTATTCCAACGAGCCGCTTCCACAAATATACCGTGACAATTTACACCATTCTCCGTAGAAGGTGGCATTTTGCCATACAGTTCGTCCACCTAAGCAAAAGCCAAAGTTACATTGACTTATTTATATCGATTACTAAAAACTTACTGCTTTCAGACTTGAACGCCTCTCAAAAAATTCTTGCTGAATAAGTGTAATGTCCAAGACAAGAAGGATTTGCTTTTTTTAAACGTCTTAGAAATTCAGAGAAGATATAGAAAAATAAGAAATCATTTCAATAGCATGCTTCGCTTTCCCTTTCTGCGTGGGACCCGATCTTTCCCAAAACCATTTATTCGCCGTAAAGCACACGTGTTGACGGTGATAGGTGTAATCAAAGTCATTATGCACTATTACAATTAATTTTAACACAAGTTTCATATAGAACAAGTAGAAGAGTGTGTGTATGTATTGATGGTGGAGGAATAGTGATTTCTTTTTTATTCAAGTTAAATTTAACACATTAACTAATGAAAATAATACCTAAATGAAAAAGCCATCAAAATAAATTTTATATGTGCGTGTTTGTCTAACTAAGTGTTTGACGTGTCATAGAAAATTGCTTTATATTGTTTGTATATGTATATACATATGTACATAATTGACATAAATTAAAAGAATAGTTTAAGTAAATGAAAATAATTCATTTTTGTCGTGTATATACATAAGCCGTCGAACTATGTATGTATGCATTGTATGTCGTAAAAAATAGTTGTAGGCTTAAAGCAGCTCTACGACGGCCAGATAAGAAAGTTCACATGTAAGTATTTACTCTCCCTTCTGAACGAACACTCTACATGTGCGACTATAAATATAAATTTAGATCGAATTCAACACACAATGTTGTAAGGTGTTGTTAATATGATTTATCAAGAACCTTATGGAATGAGAAACTTGCTCTAAAACAATCTTTTGCGTATATAGGAAGCTAAGCTCTAATATAAAAGATGAAAAGTTCGTAAAAACTAATTCAACTTTTCTTTTTAGAAGATGACTTTAAAAGCATTATGTAAGAATCACTATCGTCTGCAGAGAGATTACTAACTGTGTCGACGACGATGATGATGATCATGATGATGAAGACAAGTAAAAAGAGATATCAAAAGTTTGCTTCATATATATGGATGGATTTGCTGCTTTCGTCCCAGTTCCTCTTTTCACTTAAAAAGGTAATCACAACACACAACTATCGGAACAGGACAAGCAAG
>NW_024000365.1:0-4935 GCF_014805625.2 Glossina fuscipes
GTGAGTTAATTACTTTAAATAAAAATAGAAAAAATTAAAATGGAACCAAAGAACAACAATAGCATATCACCATCATTATCATCAATATTATCAATGGAATACGAGAATCAATCTACTGCGGAAATGATGATGATGACTGAAAATTACAATTCTCAGATGACATTGGACTCTGTAATCTTTTTACCGTCACAAACTTCCGAGATTATTTGACTTTCTGATGATAATGAGGACGATCTGGAAATTTTTGTATCAACACAACCTAGTACATATAATCCAATCTCGTCTCTTCAACTTGCTCAAAATATATATATAAAATAGTCGGATCTAAGGCAACACAATATGGAGAAAAGATTGTCCTTTATTTCGAGTCACCAGAGGGAATCTGGATATTTCTTCCGAAGCGTCTTATTCAAGTATTCCCATCCAAGAATCCGTATAAAAAGTTAAAGGAAAATAATATCCAACATATTATCATTCGGGGAAGAGACAAATCTATAGCTAACGCACCTATTTTTGAGTTTATTCCAAATGAAAGTAAAGAATTTGATATCTAAAATGAAGTTTTAATTTATTTTATTAAAAATTCCTTTTTACATAGTATTTTCTTATCATTAAAGCTGTAGTCAGTTTTACTAAATTGTTTGAGATAAGCATTTAAACTTTTTCGTTGACTCTTATATAAGCTATAAAGCAAGGCATAATGTCCGCAAGTGCTTGAAAAGTATCCTCGGAGTTGCTGTTTATTACATACATCGCAGTCGCAGTTTCTCTTTAAAAAATTGTAAAATTCTTTCTTCAATGGTCCTTGACCATATGAATTGAAGTATTCCGCTCCTAACTTAGAATTAAAATAAAAGGCCACCCAATGCTCTCCTGGCTGATTAGAGTAGTCTGTATTTGGTATTATAATAGCAGGTTTAGAGCTCACTTTCCGTGGTAAATTATTAGCTGGGAAAACACCTTGAAAATACTTCTTTGTAGATTGATTTGCCTTAAGTGCTTGATCTATTTGTATCGTATTCATTTTAAAGCGTAATTTTCACGTTTCTGTTTCTATCAATCTCTAACATCGAATCATACTCGCACTAAACTATGCAAGTTACAGCTGATGTTAATGCCCGAGCGAATTTGCCTTCAATGCGTATGTTTCCTTGCCTTAAAATATTACCACACAAATCGTTATTACAATGATCAGCGGAGAGATCAAACGCTAGTATATAGCACCTATCATCAAAAAGTTTCTTATTTATATGAAGACCACGATCTGAGTGATTAATTCTAGATTATTTGAAAAGCAGGCTCTGGTTGATCTTAACTTTTCTGTAGAGTAATCGGATTCAAGTGATTGAGAAGGTATTTGAACACCATTGACTGACAAATTAAACCTTTGCAAATAAAAATGCTCGAACTTGAAAGGATCCGCTGTTCGATCGCCTCAATAAGCGCTATTGTAAACCATACAAAAAGCTAAAAATGTCGGAAGTTGTCCTATGACAACATTATCTAATGATAGGGTATGGTTTCCAGGATACAGATTGAATGTTTTAACTTCTACTTTATTAAATGGATATAAAGCTGCTTTCGTTTGTAATATTTTATGATGAGCAAGAAGTATTCCCGAATTAATAGTTATGTTATTCATAAACAATTGTGCTTCCAATATCTTAAGCTGCGTTTTCTTGGCAGAATTTTGCATTAAATAAAATGATGATTTTTCCAAATTAAATATTATGCGCAAATCAACATTATTTAGCAAGAGTTTAGGCTTATTAAAAATATCACCATGCAGCTTTCCGAACAATTCAACTTTGTTACTCTTATCAAACAATTCGGTTAATTGTTTTTTACCATCATGAAATATTTCACCGGTGTAGTAATCTGGATACCATCCAGAACATAATAAATGAGTTCGATCTGCATCAGTGCCATAATTAAATAGAGTTTGTATGTATGATCTGTAGTGATAATTGTTGTCACTCTGCGAAACCAATACATTATTTAAATATACGAATACGCTTCAAAACATGGAATGCGGGAGATTATTTACAACGCTACACTTATCGTCAATAGCATCAGAATTATCTTTATTCTTCAATTGAACAACCAACTTTAAATAAACGCTGCAAAGATCTCGATATGTATCGCCATTACCAAGCCAGAGAAATTCTATGGAGCTAGGATTGTCTAAGGATTGGATAGGATTATATGAGACTTCTTCTGTATTTAGAATGCTGCTTTGTATAGGATGTGGTACAAATAAATCTAATTCACTTTTCATACATTCTATATGAGTGCTCATAGTTTCTAAGCAAATATGTCTTTTACTTTGTTACGTAGATTGAATTTTTTCGTGAGTTTCGAGGTAGATCTCTTTTGTGACTGACGTCGTTTCCTTTTGATTCGACGTCTTATACTACTTTTCCCAGAGCTACTACTTTTTGAAATTCAGACGATATCTTGTTGATTGCTTTTTCTGTTAAATTATTTAAAGCCTTTTTGTTTTGCTCTGCCAAAATATTTCTAAGTGGCTTGCGACCGAAATCATTGAGAATAGATTTGCCCGTATCCGTACCTTTGTCTTTAATACCATTCAAACCTGATAGAAACAACGGTTTTAAATTTCTAAAAAAGACGCGAAGAATGAACCAATGCCACGCCCAAGTTGTGCGCCTCGTGGTGACATGTATAATGATCCTATGTGACTTAAACCACTTCCGATTTGATTAGAGTAATATGAAGTATACACTTGCTCTAAGTTAGTCTGTTACATTTCTGAATGAAATATTATTTGTGCTCTCGTTTATATCAGTTTACTTTAATTACGTTTCTTTTTTCTAAAGTGAAGAGTAACGTAAGTAGGTGTAATGGAATCACGAAAATTATATTTGGAACCGTCTGTACTAACTATGAGTATAGAGATGTCCATTATAGTAGCAATTTCAAGGCTATAGTACTCTACGCTGGTGAACTCAAAACACTTGCTTTTTCCATTAAACGACAGAACTCGAAGACATCTTAAAATTTTATCTCCAACCCAAACAAGGTTTTATTATATCAGTACAAATAAATAATGGTGAATATTAATGCGCTTGTTCTTGAGGTGTATCACTTTCAATGTTAGCATTATTTAAAAACAGCTCGGTTATTCCAACTTCCCACTGATAATTTGTAATAGTAGGAAGATTTACAATATTTGTAAATGAGGACAAAGTATTCTTATCGTAACCGACAACTGAATTGTTGCTTAATAAGGTTACATAAAAATCCTCCATGTAGTTCATAGTTTAAAAGGCATTAGATAAATGAACTCAAAACACGATTGTAATAGTTTTTTATTTAAAATTAGCTCAAATGTAAATTTTTATAAAGCAATCCACTTAAAACTATTTTCGCCCTTCTGAATTGAAGATTTCTGCCCCAATTTTCGTTTTCCGTCTGGAATGATAATATCTGTAGAAAGGCCGATTTTAATTAAATCATCCTTAGTTTTAAGTTGGCTTCTAAGCCGGGTGTTATATGGAGAAATGCGTTTTTGAATTCTCGATTTTATATTAGGTTTTGTAGGTTGTCTGCTTACTTGGTGTGGTGTTGCTTCTTTATTTATATTTAAGAATTTTTCCGGCGTCATAAATTCATCTTTTGAAATGCTATCATCTAAGTCACTTTGCAATTTTTCGCTACTATTTTGGAATATACCGTCATTGCTCACGTTTTGGAGGAGGATTTCAGATTTTTCAATGTTAACTTTCCCATCTTCTACATCACTTTTAGAAAGCGCCGTTTCGGGTATATGGTCAAAGTTTTGCTTAATTGGTTTTAATTTCCTTCTAATATAAGTATTTAATTCGTGTTTAATTTTGATCCATTTGTTATATTCTGAAAGGGAGACATTGTTGAAATATGGTAACAGCTTTCTATTAATAAATTCTGCTGAATATTTGTCGTCCATCATCGCGTCGTATGCATTTGGGTACAACAAAATTACTTTATTTAGCTTCGGCTTAAATTTTTTGAACATTATCTAACAATTTTCGGATAAATCCGTTTAATAATGATGCTATGATTATAGGTAAGAAGCCACCCCCTTCCTGCACAAGAAACTTTCTTTTAGACTTTATGGACGCGTTTGGTCTCGAGATGAACCTAAGTTCTTTTTTATACTTTTTTAAAATCTGCAAATCTTTATTTTTTAGTTTAGTGTTTCCAGCTAATGTGTTAAAGATAATCTCAGTCAAAGTTTTAATTAATTCATCATCAGCACAGTTGAGTATAGCTTTTCTTAATTTTCTATTATTGGTTTTGAGGACATACAGCATATGTTTGTGGTTCTTCAGTCGCTTTAAACTCTTTTTTAAGGCCATTTTCTCCGGTGTCACAGAAGCAATAGCAAAAATTCGAATTAAATATGTTCGTTCTATGCCTTAATAAATCATTTACGCTTTATGTAAGGTCGATTAATAAATAACCGTGAGGTTTGCTAGTCACATCTTTATATATTCTCATAAGTTCAGATGAATTTTCTGGATGAATTTGCCTTGCTAAATGTTGAAACTGTAGGATATCTCTAGGATTTTTAAACATAACTATATATTTTGAATTCAATGAAATATCTCTTGTGTGCGACGATTTGTGAAATATGTTTTGTGTTACTACAATGACAGAAAAATTCCTATGGTGTAACCCGTTTGTGAAAAGTTCACAAACCGTTTTGTTGAAAGCTCCCATCATTAAGTCATCGAGTACGACGATAGTTGGTTCGTTGAGAACATTTTCCAAGTTTTCTGGCATTTCATTGTTATATTTAATATGCGCAACATTATTTATATCAGGTTTCGCATTTTCTTCACCATAACACCAAATTATTCGATCAATTTTCACAATAATCAAGAAATCCTTATTGTGAATAAGATTTTTCAAAAATGTTTTTTTGCCTGA
>NW_024000366.1:0-3264 GCF_014805625.2 Glossina fuscipes
AAAGAAAAAAATATTATTCTTAGTACTGACAACCTCTAACAGACAAAGTGATAAAAAATTTTCTGTATATTCTGCAGCACTTATGCAAATCTGAAAAAGCACCAGCCACGCCGTCTCAATAATATACAGTAATGAACTTTCTTTTTCTTTTTTTTTTACTTGCTTCAAGATAAAGGCGGCAGTTGTAAAAGATTCTCTCATAGCCGCATATAATTTTCTTTCTTGCTTTCAATGCATTATTTTCCTTATGTGTTTGACTTCCAGCAAGATTTCTTTTTAACTCACGTGAATGTAAATAAAAAGAAGAAAACCAAAACCAAAAAGGAAGCGCTTTTACTTGCCGAAAGGAAATATTAATGTAATTAGAATAATAATAAAAAAATTAGGCGAAACATGGGTTGTGCATGATATGGAGCACCATTTCATGCACGTGAGCTCGCTCTCCCACATAGCATCTATGAAATTTTTCGTGGAAACACAAACATATGTTAAATCGTAAATAGTTTTTTTAAGAAACAGTGAAATTATGAATTTAAGTAAGGAGAAGGCAGATAGTTCCATAAAGTTGTAGGTGAATCATTACTACTCACTTATCGTTAACAAAAATAGTAATGGGGTTTTTTTATTAAGTAAGGAAGTGTCACTAGATCGGACGGAAACTTTAGACTGTTGTCTTCAAACCATTCTTTTGATGGATATATTTTAAAACTTGGGTTTTCTTCAAAGTTTACAGTTATTTTAGTTAATGTAGGCATGTTAGTGGACATTTTATTCAATGAAAATATTTATTTGTCTAGAAATTTGTTAGCAGCAGTTAGTAGTTCCTTTGAAAGACAAATTGTATCGCTTAACACTAGACACAAACCAGTCAATTTAAGGGCTAGTTTTGGTAAATCATCACAGTCGCAAAATTTAAGATAGAAAGCTTAAATTTGGTATAAATATTCCTTGTTCAATTGAGAATACGAGCACACATTGTACTTAACATGAAGGCGATTCTGACGATTATCGGGGCCACACGTTGCCGAAAATGTCTTTATGGGATCGCAAGCTATATATAGAAATGTGAAAGAATTATCGGTGTTTTCGCAAATTGTTTTTCTCTTCCGCATTGCAGCCACATTTTTGAATGAATGGCAATCATTTTTGAACTTTGTAAATAGGCGGTAAAGTAGCAGGATGCTGCCGGACACTGGATCAACCTGAATGTTGTTAACAATCCCGCTGTTAGACACCAGAAAACTAAGAAGTTGTTTATTATCTCTTTGTCTACGTTTCTCAATTTGATGCCGTTGTCAATCAGTCAAGTTCTAACTCGAACTTAATAAAGCATTTTCGAATCAGAGCCATCCCTGGTCAGACTGTTAAAGCTGTCAGATAGCGCCCCCATTCTATTATATCGGTAACTTTATAATGTTTGATACTAACTTTACGATGTCTTATATTAAGGCTATAATCCGTCCGATATACTTAATTATTCTTAACACTACGTATGGAGCCACATAGGAAGACGATTTTATTCGTTACAATATGTATACACACTGTGACGACCTTTGCCCATTTCCTGGTGCTGGGGTATGCTCAGTGGCACCAGGCTCTGACCCACAAGAATTTTAGGAATTCCTTGAATGTTTGAAGAATAGTTTGACTTTTCACAGGTTTTCATTTTGTTTATTCATTCTCTTACTTCGCTTACAATTCATCAATAAATGTTAAGTCATTTAACAATACGAACGCATTTCAAGAACCGTAAATTGATTAAAGTTACACGCTTATTACATTCCACATCAATGCGCACTTATTTTAGTCATTTTACAGCGTTGACCATATAATTATATATTTACATCGAGGTTCTTCAAATTTTACAAACACTTTGCCTGTTCGAAGGGGTACTCTGGTTATTATTGTCTAATAATAAGTTTCGCTTTTCTGCCTTACTCCCGTTGTCGTTTTCGGCTCTCCCCTGATGTTGTTTTGCGATTCGCCTAGTAATCTATTTCTGAAGAGATGATGCTTCTTTCTTATGTTCAGGTCTTCTTTTGTTCTCATGATGTGCGCCAGAACTTGTTCCTATTAAATCTGAAGTCGACATATTAAACGGCTTAGAGAGTTCTAAAAACATACACTACATAGACTCGCAGACACACAGACGCAAAGGTGGGCAATTATCGATCGATTCGGTATTACACGCCAATCTATAATACACTTATTAGAATCTCTGAAGCTTTCCTATGGATGTAGCAAGCAATTTAAATCAACAAGTGTACCCCATCCCTCAGTGGTGCGTATAAAAATGCAGCCTTCCTGTATCAGATGCGATTTTCGTAACAATCTTATGTTTTTGCTGTCTGTGAACTTACTGTAGGATACGCATGCTGACAAACTTGCCTACCCTTTAGGTACATAAGAAGAAAAAATTCCTACCGTTCTCCTACCATTCAGAAAACTTGCTAACCCATCTTGCTTTTTGAGTGAGCACAAAAAAAAAGAGGAAAATAAAGCATTTACCAGTGTTGAAAAACTAACAGTGGCCTTATTTCACGTTTCGTTAAAAAGTTTAACAAAGAATCTCCCAACTTCAACTTCTATCCACTGTTTTATATATAATGTCACGAAGTTTTTAAGGCAATCTCTTTCAATATTTCAATTTTCCGCTGCACGTATTTCTTCTTTGCTTTTCTTTGCCACTCTGTCCTGACGCATTAACAATGACTTGTTTTTTTGTTATTTGTCTCAAAGAAGTGTAATAAGATGAAGAGTTAGATACAAATTGCGCAGTACAGGAAAAAAGAAAGTGAAAACAAAATGATGTTTAAAGTAAAATTAAGTTTAACTTAATTAAATTTTGTTGTAATATTATTGGTGCTTATGGAAAGTTTAGAATAAAAACATCCGTTGATACCTACGTATCGCATGGACGTAATGCAAGAAAGTTTTGCTTCAAAAATATTCATTCATTCATCGTTTAATACTAAAAATTTTATAAACTTTTAAAAAATAGACGTAACGGAAAGTGTTAAAGTGGTTTTGATGCTCTGCTTTATTTCATAGCCTTATTTTGCCATAAAAGCAGTGCTTATGTGTTTATGTACAGTACATCGTTTCTGCCATGTTGTGCCAAATTTGGTATTCTGAAGCAGAAGTGTGAGAACATTACCTTCCAATATCAATTTTGCGTGAAAACAAGGTTATTGGCTCTTGAAATTCACAAATAGAGGTATAAACAAGTAAGAACTTTATAGTCGGGCAAGGCTGACAATTAAA
>NW_024000367.1:0-3310 GCF_014805625.2 Glossina fuscipes
GGTCATCGTCTAGCGTCGGCCCTACATGGCCACCATATGCACGCCCCTACACCTCAGCCACAGCGGTGGCAGCGCACGCTTAGCCACTCATGGGGAACAACAAAATTAGTTAGCTTAAAAATAACTTACAGTACAAGTATGGTGGTGGTGGTGATGGTGATCGTTCACTTGATGAATATTATCACTTTCACTGTCGGCTGCAGCTATCACAATGCTACCAATAAATTGTTGCTGTTGTTGTTGCTTCTGCCGTTCTACTGGTGAATCTTTAACAACTGCAGGCGAATGCTTCGCAGGATAACCAAAGGCTGAGAATGGTTGATGTGACACCCTATCGGTAATTGTTGGCTGTTGCCGTAAATGCTGCTGATAATTGACACGTCGTTGTTGCTGTTGCTGTTCACCTTCTTTTAATTTTATTTATTTCTTTTGCACTATTTCCGTTACTCCTTAATTCTGGGACGTATTATGAAGCAGACAAAAAGAAAAAAACACTCATTAAATTGTTACCACCGTGCCGAATAGAGAAAACATTTAAAGCGGTTGGTTTGGTTACGAGCGAAAAAAAGGACATCAAAACATATTTCCTTATCTTTCCGTGGACGTCACTGCCTTTCCATCCACTCAGTTGTACCGGTAAACACGTAAACCTTTTTGCTTCACAGGTACAGAATACAATCAAACCCGTCAATCTTTTTCAAACTGCGTGTTGTTGCGCTTCCTAGGCGTGCAATTCGACTCGGTATACCCCTATCGAGTTTAGAAAAATGAACTTGCAAAGATGTTCGGTCAATCAATCACCAGAAACCGTTTTGAAATTTTATTAACAGATATACACAGGAATATATATGCATGTAGGTACACTGTACAGTTTAGTTTCTTAATACATTTTTGTTCGGTAGGTTGTACATATACATAATTCATTTTCTTATTAGCCTTTTGCTTAACATCTTTTCGTTTATTCAACTATTCCTTTTGCAATATGAACTTCCTACACTTATTAATATGATTTCTTTCGATCATTATGAATATTAAAATGTTCTCCATTGCTTTTATTTTTTTTTTGAATGGTTTATATATATAAAAGCAAAAAAAATAAACTTATGAAATTTTTCTACTTTATAATTTCGTTTTTTTTTTTTCTTTTTGCAGTGCCGACATTGGTTACGTTTTGTTAATTTTTGCTTCTTTTTTTTTTATTCTTTTAATTGCTTTCAGTTGTTTACATTTTTGTTGCTTTCGATTTCTTCTAGACTTGCGTATAAAATACAATGTTTGAATCTTTTTTGATAATTATTCATATGCATGGGTTTGAGGTATGTAACACAAACTTATGTCTAGAATTTGACTTTTGTTAGTAAAGTTCTTTTCTTGAATAAATCTTCATATGTACGTAGGTGCAATAGCACACAATGGAAAGTTTCCTTTTCTTTATATTGGAATCAAAAAAAAACAACGCGAATCTCCGTCACATCAAATTGTACTTCTCCAACGTTTTTTTTTTTTTTCGTCTATTTAATTACAATTGCATTATTTGCTTAATGAAGGCAAAGTAGAGAAAACCAACAACACATACTCTTTGATATCACCTTTTTGTTGTGCGATCACAACCAATTCAATCCTCGGCTCAAACTCAACTAACTCTATCTCCCCTGACTTAAATTTTAAAACGCAGACAGACTTCTCCTTTTTACTTCATTTCCCTCTTCTTCTTCCTGTTGCTCTCTCTCTAACGGCTTGCCGCTACTCTCACAAGAGCAAGCATAGATCCCGCAAAATCATACGATTTTGCCTATGCTTGCAAGAGCAAAAGGAAAAAAAAGGAGTACCGCAAAATCATACGATTTTGCCTGTACTTGCAAAAGCAAGCAAAGGTACCGCAAAATCATACGATTTTGCCTGTACTTGTAAATAATCTGTGATCAGCAAGAAATTCTGAATTAATTAAGACACGTCTGTAGGTCGGCATGTGTGTATTGTGTGCGTTGTTAACAATCTCCTGGTCAAAAAATGAAGATATCGCCTTTAACTTGGTAGAAATATAGGAAGTCTTTGCATGCAAGTTGGCGCTGAATGCCCTCACAAAGTTGCCAGTGATTGAATGTTAACTTTTTTGAGGTTTAATGCTTATAAACCATAAAGTAAAGAAGACAAAATGTTTCAAACTACATTAAACGTTCATCAAATGCGAATATATTATTTTCCCAAAAATGCGTCAATTGTAAAATATATGAAAATTCGTACGCGACGACCAGGTCGGATTCGCTTTTTGCTAATAACATCAGTGATATGCGTATCAAATAAAAGGAATTGTAGTGTAGAATACGACAAGCTAAGTGTGTTAATTCTAAATGAATTGTGGTGGACGTCCCTACGTGGTAGACTAACTTTCTTAGCAATGTCTTTTAGTTGATAATTAAATTTTTTTTCAATCACTTTTTTATGACAAAAAATTAAAGTAAGGGGTGGCTAAAATTTTAAAGTGATACCCTACCCTAGAAAGTTTAAACTTTCAAAAGATATAAAAACGGATACAGTTGACTGCAATAAGTTAATAAAAAAATTGACTCTGATACAACTACTAAAATATCACTATTGGAGTATGAAAACAATGCTGTATATAAAAAATTTAATCGGTTGTGAAAATTACTATGTTCTGCCGGAGAAAATCATGGATGAGTATTTCAAAGTTACTTAAGGCTTCAAATTTTATTGCTGACCAATGAATTCGTAATACCTTACTTAATCGTGTTTTTCTCCTTGAATATTATTCCACGGTGGCAGGTAACAAAACCGGCATTTGTTTCAAATTGCGCCAAAGTCAGCTGCTGTAAAGTGTATTGTTAACGTTGTCTGACAAAACGACCGTTGAGCGATATTCTGATACGTACCATACTTTTTTAATTTTTCTTGGTATATATCTCATCGTCCAACTCTTGACTATAATAACTCATTATGATGGAATGCTTAATGAATTTTTTTTTTGCTCATTTTTTGCCATCATAATTCATCAGGCTTAGTTGTTGCATTGCATTTTAGATCATTTTTCAGGACTATATGACTTCATACTAGTCTCCTTCACCGTTGGCCAAACCTTTTTCAATCCAAAAACCAAATTTGCAACTGAAAAAATTATTTTATCATATATATAAGAAAAATTGTATATATTGCTTCCAGAAATAGTCAAAAACCCAATCCTCCCTCTCCTCCTTGGTACATTTTTTATTCCAGGGCTAATTCGACCGTCGTAAAAAAAGAAAAAGCAGAGTCATTTTACTTTACCACCACTGCGCAGTACTACAAAGACATT
>NW_024000368.1:0-1359 GCF_014805625.2 Glossina fuscipes
CGATAGCGTCACATGCTAATGTTTTAAGAGTTTAGCCTTAGAATTTACATCTCTGGCTAAGTTTTGTAAGGAAGCGTTTTTGCTTCCTTACGAAATACAAGTCCGCCCTAGACATTTATCTCCAGCAGGCAACCCGCCAGTCCGATCTGTCCGTGCACGTCCGTCGGGGGTTCATTAGAAGATGAGCAGCCCCCCTCCAGCATCAAATGTATGGTACAAAACGCATAGCGAATATGCCTATATAGAATCATAATATCACACACTAATATACCGATACCGATACCTTGTAAAGATAAAATCACAAAACACACACTAAGTATACCTATACCTTGTACAGATAAATGCTTAATATCGCACACCTATACCGCATAAAGATAAAATCATAATATCACACCCCTATACCTTGTAAAGTTAAAACCTTAGAAACACACACCAAGGGTAGTGTAAAAGAAAAAGTATAAAATACCACAGAAGCACACCACAGCACAGATTAGGAACCCCAGGGCACCAAAAAGCTTAGATCCAAATTCCAAAATGCACTAGCGGAGTCAAGAACTCAATTAAAAGAAAAAAAGCTCAGATCCAAATTTCAAAAGGTAAGAGCGGAGTCAAGAACCCAAATAAAAGAAAACCTTAGTTGCAAGAAATCAATATGTTAAGAACACAAGTAAAATCCCAAAATGTTTAACAAGCATAATAGAACTTAGGTAGGAAATCTATGCATGCAAAACAAACTTCAGCAAAAATCTCTATGTGTAAAAATGCGCAGAATGAGTAGCACCGTTAGGGTAAACAAAACAAGCAAAATTGAACGTAGGTAGGGAAAGGAATAATAAGAACTAACGAGAATGCATAAACTGCATACACACATTGTACAAAGACACGATCACACATGTAAAAACACAAAACACATGCAAACACAGGGCACTAGCACTCACATACCTAACGGTGATCGAATCACGCGATTTGGTGCCTGAGTGCTTAGTGAGTAAACTCTTGAACAAAACATAGTAATAAGCTATACACAAAGTACATGCAAACTCAGTGCACAAGCACGCACATACCTAACGGTGATTGAATCACGCGTTTTGGTACCTGAGTGCTTAGCGAGTAGTTATTTGATCAAACATAGTAATAAGCTAGTTGTAAGTTGGTTTTAAGTTGTATACAAGTAGCATCGGGCGAGTCGTAACTGAGGTTGCGACGGCAGCCAACCTAAGCTAAGCATACCCATAAGCATATTACCCCAAACTGATGTAAACACATAGAGCATGTTGGCATGAGAACAGGCGAGTGAGACTCAGGCATTGTTGTTTCATTGCTTGCCAGACAAAAGAGTAAAAGTTCTCTGTGGCGTAT
>NW_024000369.1:0-1806 GCF_014805625.2 Glossina fuscipes
ATTTGTGATCCAATGCCAAAAAAATGTGTCAAAAAAGTATTGGGACTTGTCACGGTCTTAGCCCCTTTCGGCCGGTAGAGCATATAAATATATATATATTTTTTTTTCTGACCTGGGGTTTGGCTCTCGGAGCCTCCTCGCCTACAAAGAAAAATAAACTAAAGGTCCGGTCGGTTGTCTGCTGTCCGTCTGTCACCAGTGAGTCAGTCGGTCATCGTCTAGCGTCGGCCCTACATAGCCACCATATGCACGCCCCTACGTCTCAGCCACAGCGGTGGCAGCTCGCGCTTAGCCACTCATTGGGAACAACAAAATTAAATAGCCTAAAAGTAACTTACAGTACGAACATCGGCGTCGGTGAAGTGCCGGCCGCGGTAGCTGCTACATCGGCAATCTTCAACTCCAGGACGCAGGATGATCCGGCTCACTTCTCAACAGTGTCCGACGTTCTTCTGGCGCTAGATGTATGCCTAGTGCCAGAGCACCAGTTGTAGCACTCAAAACAGTTATTGTAGCGGTACCTTTCAAACAATTTGCTCTTCTGCTCCGTGGAACTATTGTTTGTAGTATGTGCTAGTATAGTAACAATAGTAGAAAACGTTTTATAATTTGAAGGATATTTAAAAAGTGTTCCTTTCTTTTCTTTTTTCGTTTCGGTTTTAAAATAATTTGTTGTTTATGGCTACGATATCGTTGTTTTTTGTTGTAGATTCCAAAAATTTTTTATAAGTTTTTTTTTTCCTTCTTGTTTTTTTTTGTTTTAAAATGGAAAAAGGCCTAGGAGGGATTGATTCGATTTTTACGATATTTGAACTAAAAGTTTATTTAATTATTCAAAATTTTCTCTTTTCTTTTCCCTTATGTCAAGCCGTCTCCTTTTTAACAAATGCCAATTTTAAGGTAAACTTCGATTATGTTTTTTTTTTTTTTTTTTTTTTTTTTTTTTTTTTTTTTTTTTTTTTTTATTTATATTATACGATTTTCACAAAATTTGTAATTAACTTATTTCTTAAATAATTGCTTTTAGTGCTTTAGATTTAGGAATGTTTAAATACAGGAACGCAGACAGATTCCTCTCATAGTAATTTTCACATCTCTTTTATAATAAATTAAATCAAAGTTTATTTCATTCTTCTTGTTAATTTTTAATAGTTAAATTAGATAAAATATTCCGATATGCAAGACACAATCTTGCGACATCTCCTAACTCTGTCTTTTTTTTTTAATGTGCACTCTCATTGCTATTTTTAACATAATGTGTTCCTACACGAACGCGATGCGCTTTGCTTGGTACATTCTACTAGCACACTCAACTCTTCACTCCGTTATTGTTGACGGCAATTTTACCGCTTAAGAATTAAAGACACACAATATTCTGACTTTGTACTGCGGTTTTCTTATTTGTTTGCCTTGTGTAGTTTTTTGTCTTTCGAGATTTAATTATCAATTCTTTTTTTTTCTTTACTCCTCTTGATTTTTCTTCTTCCTCGTTTTAGGAACAAAAGGCTGTTATAGAATTTTCTTTTATATTCCTCCTTTTTTTTTTAAATTACTAAAAGCATATTTCTTTCTATATCATTTTGTTGTTACCACTCAAACACACAACAATAAAAGGTAAGCACCATGTGAAATGTTAACAGAACTGCTGTAAATAACAAGAACCGCACTCAGTGAGAGCCTGCCTAAGACTAAACTCAACTTAAAACTATCCTCTTGGACTTAAATTTTAAAACGCAGACAGACTTCTCCTTCTTACTCAATTTCCCTCTTCTTCTTCCTGTTGCTCTCTCTATAACGGCTTGCCGC
>NW_024000370.1:0-2296 GCF_014805625.2 Glossina fuscipes
GCTCTTGGTCTTCTTCTTTCGATGTTGGAATCATTTCTTTTAATATCTCAGAATTTATATTTATCCTTGATAAGGCGTCAGCGTTAGTGCTGTTTGAACCTTTTTTGTAAATTATGTTGAAATCGTAGTCCGATAATTCTATTCTTATTCTGGTTAATTTTGAGGTGGGGTTTTTGTGAGAGAATAGTGCTACTAATGGTCTGTGATCAGTTATCACTGTAAATTTTTTACCGAATAAGTAGGGTCTGAAATGCGTTATTCCAAAGTGGATTGCGAGTAATTCTTTTTCTATAATTGGTTTGTTTTTTTCGTGATTGTTTAGGGATTTGCTTGCGTATGCGATGGGTAAGTCTTGACCTGTTTCTCCTTGCGATAGTACTGCTCCTAAGGCGTAATTTGATGCATCGGTTGTTAATATAAAGGGTTTATCGAAATTTGGATATTGTAATATGGGTGGGGATATTAGTTTATTTTTGAGTTCTAGGAATGCCTGATTACATTGGTTTGTCCAGTCGAAGTCTTTTCCGTTTTTGAGGAGATCGTTTAGTGGTTGTGCTATGTTAGCAAAGTCTTTTATGAATTTCCTGTAATAGTTACAAAATGCTACAAATCTTCTTACCTCATCAGTATTTTTGGGTTGGGGGTAGCTTTTTATTGTTTCGTATTTAGCGGGATCTGGTTTTATGCCTTCGGGTGTTATTAGGTGTCCTAAATAGGTTACTTCTGGTTGTAGAAAGTTGCATTTGGATGGATTTAGTTTTAGGTTGTATTTGTCAAGTCGTTCTAGTACTTTTGTTAAATTTCTGTTGTGGTGTTCGAAACTACATCCGTGTATTATTATGTCGTCTACGTATAAAAATGCTTCGGTGTCTAGTCCTGATAAAGCTATGGTTAACATTCTTTGGAAACTGTTGGATGAAATTTTTAATCCAAATGGAAGTCTCGTGTATTGATAATGTCCGTTCGGTGTTGAAAAGGCGGTTAAAGGTGGCGGGTTTTTGTTAAGTTTTATTTGATGAAATGAGTTTGTCATGTCCAGAGTGGAGAAACATTTTGCTCGTCCTAGTCTATCTAAGATGTCTTCTAATCTTGTAAGGGGGAATTTGTCGTTTACTATTTTTTCGTTTAATTTTCTGTAGTCAACTACTAGTCGCCATTTTTTTATGTCTGTCTGATTGTTTTTGGGTACCAGTAAGAGTGGTGAGTTGTAGGGGCTAATTGAGGGTTCTATAATGTTTTGTTGTAATAATTCTTTTACCTGATTGTGTATGGTGTCTGTTTGTGTGTGGGGTAGTTTGTAGTTCTTTATGTATACTGGTGTGTTGTCGTTTGTTTCTATATTTTGTGTATAAAAATTGTTTGCTGTGAGTGGTTCATTTTCTAGGTGGAATACTGTTTGAAATTTTTTGAAAATTTTTATGAGTTCTTGTTTTTGAGAGTTGTTGACGGTGTTTAATTTTATGGATTGTAATATTTTTTGGAGTCGTTGTTCATCATGTTGAGTGTGTATATTGGTGTTTTGTATAATTTGGTAGGTATGGAGTGGTTCGGTGTTGATATGTAGATGTTGTATTGTGATTTCTTTATCTAGTGTATTTAGTATTTTAATGTGTTTTCGTCCGTTTTTTGGTATTATTGAATTGGCTAAAAATATTCCTTTTTCTATTTCTCTATTTAATACTAAAGCGTCGCTGTCTATTTTGATATCTATGGGGGCTATAATTTCGCATCTTGGGGGGAGAAGTATGTTGTTTTTATTAAGTATTTCATCGTATATGGGGAGTTGAAATTGGTCGTCGTGTGTATTAACTGTGAGAGAGAAATTTTCATAATGTATATTGCAAGCATATTTGTGTAGGAAATCTCTTCCTATGATTCCATCGGTTTTTATCGGGAGGCTCTGGTCTACTAATTGTATTTTATGTTGAGTGATTCCGTTTCCTATATTTATATTCAGATGTGTGGTTCCTAATGTTTCTATATGTTCGCTGGTTATTCCTGTTAAGTTGATACTCTCTGCGTTGTTTAGTGGGTAATTTTCCAGAAGGTGTGCTTTGCAGAGGCTGATGTCTGCTCCAGTGTCTAATAGAAATGATAGTTCTGTTTTTGTTGCATTTTTAATATCTAGTAGTATGTAGTTTGATAGTTTTGAGAGGGAGAAGATATGGGAGTTGATTTGTTTTGTGTACTCGGTGGATGCCTGGTTTAAGTGTTTTGACCCGAATTCAGGGGCATCATCAAGGAATCCGTGTGAAATCCGTTTCCCTGGTCTTCTATTGCGTGTACGCGGTTGTTT
>NW_024000371.1:0-5907 GCF_014805625.2 Glossina fuscipes
GTCGCACTTCAAAGTGGATGCATACAACGGTATGCGATCACACTACACCCTTACCGTTTTAGAGAGAAAATTGTTAATGTTTTTATAGACGTTAACAATTTTCTGTTATGGAAGAGAAATTTTAAACGGTAATTTTTTTGTTTTGTTCATTTAACATGAGTATATTCTTAAGTATATAGTGTTTATTTACAGCTTTGTATGCTTAGTTTTATGGGTTAAAATAAATTTAGTTTACATCTACTGTATTGTATCTCTTAATTAAATTTTTATGTACAGTTTTTTGCTTATCTTTTATTTGTATTGTGACATTGGGTTCTTTGATATCTATTACCTCATAGGGTCCTTCATAGGGTTTATCTAGTCTTTTCCTGTTGTGTTTCTTCAATAAGATTTGATCTCCTATGTTTATATCGATTGGATTAGTGTAATGTTCTTTTGATAGTTGTGTTCTTGCTGCTTTTGCTTTTTCTAAAAATCTTTTAGCCTTTTCTAAAGAATATTTTAATTTTGTTTTTAGCTCATTTATGTAGTTTTCTGGGTTGTATGTAGGATTTGAATTTAATATTGTTTCGTTGGGCATGTATGGCAATTTTCCGTATATCAACTCAAAAGGTGTATATTGTGTTTCTACGTGAGGGGTAGTGTTATATGCGAAAGTGTAGTATGGTATCCATTTATCCCAATCATTGTTTGTTGCAAAGGCTAGAAAGTATTCGTTAAGAACTCTGTGATTTCTTTCAATTGTACCTAAGGTTTCGTGGTGGTAGGGGGTTGAGAACTTTTGCTCGATATCTAGTAATAGACAAATTTCTTTTAATAGTTCATTGTTGAATTCTGTTCCTCTATCAGATTTTAATGTTTTAAATTGGCCGTATTTAAGTATTACCTCTTCTGTTAAAATTTTGGCAATTGATTTTGCGCTTTTATCTACAATAGGATGTGCGATAATATATTTTGTTAATTCGCATTGTATTGTTAATATGTATCGGAAATTATTGGAAGGTTTTATTGGTCCTACTGTATCTATACTTAGTGTTTCAAAAGATGTGGACGGTGTGTCTGTTATTGTGAGAGGTTCTTTTGTATGTTTTGTTTGTTTGCTTGTTTGGCAAATGTGGCATTGTTTTATATAATTTTTTATCATCTTGAACATATTGCGCCAGATGTATTTTTGGCTTAATTTTTGGAATGTTTTTCTTACTCCGAAACGTCCTGAGTGTGGGCAAGTGTGGTATTCTACTATTAATTTGCACTTTTCTTCGTCATCATATATTCTTTCTCTTTCTTTGTATAATAGTATATTTATGCGGTTTCTTTTAATATTGTTGAATTTTTCTTTTAATATCTCTTTGGATATGTATTTAAATATATCATCATGTAGACTTAATGCATAGTCTAAGAAATTTAACTTGTTCAGTTTTGATGTCAATTTTTCCAAGAGCGCATCGAAATGGTCTGGATATTCATTGCATCTCACACGTGTGCAGTTTAATTCTTTTACATTTTCAATTATCATATCTTTTATACCGCTTTCGAATTTGAATTCTAATTTTCTTGTGTTCTTGATATCATTTATTGACGTGCATTCCCACATATTTAGTTGTTCATTTGAGTTTTCTTTTGCCGATTTGCTTCTGGTTATTACTAGTGTCCTTTTTATCCGTTCTTGGTCTTCTTCTTTCGATGTTGGAATCATTTCTTTTAATATCTCAGAGTTTATATTTATCCTTGATAAGGCGTCAGCGTTAGTGTTGTTTGAACCTTTTTTGTAAATTATGTTGAAATCGTAGTCCGATAATTCTATTCTTATTCTGGTTAATTTTGAGGTGGGGTTTTTGTGAGAGAATAATGCTACTAATGGTCTATGATCAGTTATCACTGTAAATTTTTTACCGAATAAGTAGGGTCTGAAATGCGTTATTCCAAAGTGGATTGCGAGTAATTCTTTTTCTATGATTGGTTTGTTTTTTTCGTGTTTGTTTAGGGATTTGCTTGCGTATGCGATGGGTAAGTCTTGACCTGTTTCTCCTTGTGATAGTACTGCTCCTAAGGCGTAATTTGATGCATCGGTTGTTAAAATGAAGGGTTTATCGAAATTTGGATATTGTAATATGGGTGGGGATATTAGTTTATTTTTGAGTTCTAGGAATGCCTGATTACATTGGTTTGTCCAGTCGAAGTCTTTTCCTTTTTTGAGGAGATCGTTTAGTGGTTGTGCTATGTTAGCAAAGTCTTTTATGAATTTCCTGTAATAGTTACAAAATGCTACAAATCTTCTTACTTCGTCAGTATTTTTGGGTTGGGGATAGCTTTTTATTGTTTCGTATTTAGCGGGATCTGGTTTTATGCCTTCGTCTGTTATTAGGTGTCCTAAATAGGTTACTTCTGGTTGTAGAAAGTTGCATTTGGATGGATTTAGTTTTAGGTTGTATTTGTCAAGTCGTTCTAGTACTTTTGTTAAATTTCTGTTGTGGTGTTCGAAACTACATCCGTGTATTATTATGTCGTCTACGTATAAAAATGCTTCGGTGTCTAGTCCTGATAAAGCTATAGTTAACATTCTTTGGAAACTGTTGGATGAAATTTTTAATCCAAATGGAAGTCTCGTGTATTGATAATGTCCGTTCGGTGTTGAAAAGGCGGTTAATGGTCGCGAGTTTTTGTTAAGTTTTATTTGATGAAATGAGTTTGTCATGTCCAGAGTGGAGAAATACTTTGCTCGTCCTAGTCTATCTAAGATGTCTTCTAATCTCGTAAGCGGGAATTTGTCGTTTACTATTTTTTCGTTTAATTTTCTGTAGTCAACTACTAGTCGCCATTTTTTTATGTCTGTCTGATTTTTTTTGGGTACCAATAAGAGTGGTGAGTTGTAGGGGCTAATTGAGGGTTCTATAATGTTTTGTTGTAATAGTTCTTTTACCTGATTATGTATGGTGTCTGTTTGTGTGTGGGGTAGTTTGTAGTTTTTTATGTATACTGGTGTGTTGTCGTTTGTTTCTATATTTTGTGTGTAAAAATTGTTTGCTGTGAGTGGTTCATTTTCTAGGTGGAATACTGTTTGAAATTTTTTGAAAATTTTTATGAGCTCTTGTTTTTGAGAGTTGTTGACGGTGTCTAATTTTATGGATTGTAATATTTTTCGGAATCGTTGTTCATCATATTGAGTGTGTATATTGGTGTTTTGTATAATTTGGTAGGTATGAAGTGGTTCGGTGTTGATATGTAGGTGTTGTATTGTGATTTCTTTATCTAGTGTATTTAGTATTTTAATGTGTTTTTGTCCGTTTTTTGGTATTATTGAATTGGCTAAAAATATTCCTTTTTCCATTTCTCTATTTAGTACTAAAGCGTCGCTGTCTATTTTGATATCTATGGGGACTATAACTTCGCATCTTGGGGGGAGAAGTATGTTGTTTTTATTAAGTATTTCATCGTATATGGGGAGTTGAATTTGGTCGTCGTGTGTATTAACTGTAAGAGAGAAATTTTCGTAATTTATATTGCAAGCATATTTGTGTAGGAAATCTCTTCCTATGATTCCATCGGTTTTTATCGGGAAGTTCTGGTCTACTAATTGTATTTTATGTTGAGTGATTCCGTTTCCTATATTTATATTCAGGTGTGTGGTTCCTAATGTTTCTATATGTTCGCTGGTTATTCCTGTTAAGTTGATACTTTCTGCGTTGTTTAGTGGGTAATTTTCCAGAAGGTGTGCTTTGCAGAGGCTGATGTCTGCTCCAGTGTCTAATAGAAATGATAGTTCAGTTTTTGTTGCATTTTTAATATCTAGTAATATGTAGTTTGATAGTTTTGAGAGGGAGAAGATATGGGAGTTGGTTTGTTTTGTGTACTCGGTAGATGCCTGGTTTAAGTGTTTTGTCCCGAATTCAGGGGCATCGTCAAGGAATCCGGGTGAAATCCGTTTCCCTGGTCTTCTATTGCGTGTACACGGTTGTTTTGATTGTTGTTTCTTTGAAATCTGGTATTATTTTGATTTCGATAGTTGAAATTCCTATTATTGTTATTGTTTCTATTAAAATTGTTGTTATTGTAATTGGTATTGGGATTATTATTATTATTAGTTCTGTTAGAATTGTTGTTACTATTATAATTCCTGTTTTGGTTATTATATCCTTGGTTGTTTCTATTGGAATTGTTGTTATGATATTGATTTCCGTTGTTGTTAGTGTATGAGTTTCTGTTGTTGGTGTAGCGATTGTGTGAATTTTTCTTTTGGTAATTTATTCTCATTACCTGTGAGTTTATTTGAGTCGCACTCTCGTATTGTAGCGCAATATTAATTGCTTCTGAAAAGGTTTTTGGTTGGGCCGCAAAGATAGTGGGTTTAATATAGTCATCGAGACCGTTTTTGAATATGGTTAATGCATATGTATCGTTGATACTGGTAATGATGGATTTTTGTTCGTTAGTGGGGTTGGGACCTAGTTGTTTGATTTGTAGATTATTTAGATCTGCTATTATGTTTAAAATTTTGTCTTTGAAACCTGTGATAGTGCCTTTCTGTGTTGTTTGGTTTAATAGTGAATGTAGATGTGGTATTGTTTGATTTGATTTGAATTTATTTTCAAGTGTGGTTTTTAATTCTTGTAGTGTTGTTGGGATCTCATTTGCAAGGGCGGTTTGGACGTTTGAGGATAGTTTGCAATAAAAGGTGTACTCTATTAATTGTGGTTTGGCTTCTTCTTTTAGTGTTCTGTTTATTATTTCAACAACTTTTAAGAAGCAGTTGATGTCTTTGTAGTTGCCAGTGAAAGTGGGTATGGATTTGGAAGCTATTTCTAAATTGAAATCCATTTTTGATTCTATTACATTCTCCGTTTTACTGGGTTTTATGTCTTTGCTATTCCTCATTTATGTGGTTATATCTCTTTATTTACTCTTTTCAATATTCCTCATTTCAATGTGTTCTTCATCTACACCTTAATATTCTTGTATTCTGCACACTTTATGTAATCTTCTTCTTTCTATTCTTCGTATATTCTTCTTCTTCATTTAAATATTCTTCATATATTCATTAATAATCATTAATAATCTTTTAAATTCTTTCTATTCTTCATATATTCTTCTTCTTCATTTTAATAATCTTTTATATTCTTCTATTCTTCATTTTAATAATCTTTTATATTCTTCTATTCTTCATATATTCTTCTTCTTCATTTTAATATTTTTCATATATTCATTAATAATCTTTAATTTTCTATTCTTCATATATTCTTCTTCTTCATTTTAATAATCTTCATATGCATTCTTGTGAGCTAATCAGATCAATTTTTCCGAGAGCGTACCGCAGTAGTCTGGATATTCATTTGTCTTTTTAAACTCCTTTGCATGTTATGTTTGTGTGGTATTTGGAGGAATCTTTAGTAAATGTTTTTGGGAGAGGATTTCCGGTCTGTACACTGCATCTTGTGTAGCATTGACTTTACCGTGATAAAAGTAAGTTTTGAGGAGATGATCATAGCGATTGGCGTTTAGTTGGGTGGGATCGTTATTAGATGTCCCAAATGGGTAGGGTTGTTGAAAATCAATTAAAGTAATACCTCTTATTTCAAGCATAATGTTATTTGTTGGTGTTGTTTGATTGTGGTTTTTGCTTGTTATTATTATTACCTTTTTTTTTTTTTTTTTTGTGTAGTAGGTCCGCTTAACATTATAAAATTCTACGTATCTATCTTCTTAATGTTAATATGTTGTGTATATTTTTAATATTTATTTTTTTTTTTTTTTCATGTTTCTTTATGTTTTGTAATTGTGGGTAGGGTGAATACTGCTCATTGTTTGGTTGGCACGGAACTGCTGTCTGTGTACGCGTTCCTTGATTACGTCCTGGTAATCACCAGTGTTGACGTCGTCGCCAAAAAATAGTGGATGGGCGTGTTCGAAGTC
>NW_024000372.1:0-1109 GCF_014805625.2 Glossina fuscipes
TTTCTAAAACAGTACCGCGAGTGTTGTTCACTGTTGAGCCCCAGATGTATTGAGTATCTTGTCAATTTCCGCATGTGAACGAGCGCATTTCACACATGAGGAAGAGTATTTAGCTCTAACCATAGAAAATCTTTCCGAACGCCGTCCTTCGTTCGTAACTGGAGACATTGTTTATGCCAAAAACCCCTGGGCCAACGGCGAAAATGCCAAAATAGTGTATGAAGCAGTGATTCACAAAATGCTTTTCAATCCCATTGTGCTTAAATTCGATGCCAACTTTCAGCAAAAATATAACGGCGAAGATTAACGTTCAGAATTTTACTTCTCCCGTTATGGCTACCGTAAACAGCACTACGCCGCACAGTTCTTGTTTTCCTCCAGAACACAGGCGCACACAATTTGATATACAATTAAATGATGAGGAAAACCTCTTGTCAGATAGTTGTCAGTGTAAATGGCACAATTGCATACTGAACTCTATACAGAAAAAAGCCGTAGCAAATACACTGTGAGGACAAGTTTACAACACGCCATACGTGATACAGAAAAACTGTAACGCTAGTGGAGAGCATTTTGCAAATTTTTAAATTTGATACCCAGTGCACATCTGCTTGTAGGCACACCTTACAATAGTTCTGCTGATATAATAACGACGTGTTTGATCGAATCCGATATATTCCAAATGGGTGAGTTTTAACCTCTAGTGTTCCAGAATCAAGTCGAATAAGAACTTATACCAGAGCATTTGATGGATATTGGCATAGATGATACCTGTAAAGATGATAGGATTGTGACTGAGTCCGAACTCAAACTAAAATGTCAAATGAAGTATTCAGGGCGCTATCGAGTAACGATTGGTACTTGCGCTACACTAGGAAATTTTTTGGAAATTGTTTTTTCACACAATCATTTTGCTAATTGAGGAAGCTGGCCAGTGCACAGAAACTGAAATTATGGTTGCTGTTGCTCAAGTGTCAAAAAGAGCGTGGCCAGGTAATACTTGTTGGAGATCCCCATCAATTGCAAGCAGTCGTTATATACAGATATGCTCGTGAACGCGGCTTTTCGCTATCATTTTTGGAGAGGATTCTTTCGCGTGCTCCATACTT
>NW_024000373.1:0-5943 GCF_014805625.2 Glossina fuscipes
ATACTTCACTCAATACTTTTTTTTATATTGGGAATACCCTTTCTTTAAGGGTACCAAACTAGTCACAACATTAATATAATTAGCGAATTGGATTATTTAATGCACTCGCGTTGGGTTGATTTTTTTTTATTTTTAAATTTTCTACAGCCGAGAGTAAGCAGCTTACATACTGTATTCACAAAAGAATTTACTATATAATCATATGTGTAGCATTTGGATGTTTTTACAGAAGAAGTAATTTTTAATTTATTTATTTATATTTTTTTTCTTATTCGTTTTTTACTGAACTCAACAAAATCCAAAACTCGAATAATCAAAAAAAAAAAACGCTCCGAACAAAAAAGAAAACTTGACATCCCAAAAAAAATAAAACCAACGCCTACTTGTTTTCCTACATTTTCCCCCCAGACAAGATCAGACTTGGAGGAATGATGAAATCAATCGTCCAAATCTGATTCACAACGAAAAATGATCGCAACCGTCACTGCTTAATATCTTTAGCATGATAAATTCCCACAACATTACCCTGCAGATCTTCCAACTCATAGCAGGAATTTCCAATTTTTCTTCGTATCCGAGCTTTGACAAAAACCGGTCCAAGTTTAGCGTTATAACATTTAACAAAGCTGGATTGTTTAAAATTTCTTCGGTAAACTTCTTGGCCTTCAACAAAATTCACCACCGTGGATCTCAAGTTATAGCTCTTTTCGTTTCTGTTAAATTGCTTTGCTCTTTGATGTTTAGTTAATCGTCTTGTTAACTGAACTGAATCCTCACGAGATAATCGTATTGAATGATCATCCAGAAGTTTAAGCTTCCGCAAAAGGGAGTAAGCTTTACCGTTGGTAACCATGTGTTGACCAAATACAACATAATACGGTTCTTTACCGGTCGCAGAATGAATGCTCGACCTCAAGGCACAAGCTATACCACTTAGTTCTTCATCCCAATTCTTCTGATCTGCATTCACATATGACCTCATTGCTGTTATTAAAGTTCTGTTGACTCGTTCCGATGCATTGGCTTGAGGTGAATGAACTGCAGTGAAAATTTGTTTCACATTATAACGTGAAAGCAGAGATTTGAATTTCTTTGCAACGAATTGAGCTCCGTTATCCGTTACAACAGTCTCCGGCACTCCAAAGGTATGGAATACGTCTTCTTCTAAAAACTTACATGCCACTTCAGTATTGAGTCGCTTGACAGGTTTGATGAAAGGAAATTTGGAGAAGTGATCCAAGACTACCAGTATTCCGATATTTCCCCTACGAGAGCGTGGATATGGACCAACAAAATCGACATAAAGTCTTTGTAGAAACCGGTCTGTGTCTGCCATTTTACCCATGGGTGGTCGGAGAATTTGGTTAGGATGCTTGTTAACTTTACAGGCTTCACAAGAGTTAATAAAGTCACGAACACTGATGACCATACCAGGCCAATAATAGTATTTTCTTAAATTTTCCAAGGTTTTATTCATTCCAGCGTGCGCAGCCAAACAATCTGCATGGGCACGCCATAATGCTTCATTCGTCATTTCACTTGGTAACCAGATTTTCCACGAAAATTCGTCATGCAAGGCGTCGTTGTGTATGCTGTTGCTACGTCTATAAATTCGGCCTTCCGTTATTTTGATATCTGGGAAACTCGAGAGGTTTTCTTGAAATTCCTTGATCAAATTTAAATATTCGTTTGATTCAAAGTAAGGAGATTCCAAGTCAACAAATATTCCATGATCTAATTCCGCAATGTCAAAATTGTTTACTCTCGATAATGCATCAGGTACAACGTTAAGCTTGCCTTTGCGATGAATAATTTTGAAATTAAAGGCTTGTAATTTAAGTGACCATCTGGCTAAGCGTGAAGAAAGTTCAGTTTGGGACATCAACCATTTCAAGGAAGCATGATCGGTAATTATTGTAAATTCATAACCTTCAATGTACGGCCTAAATTTTTTAACGCTTAGAACCGCAGCTAAACATTCTTGCTCAGTGACAGTGTAATTACGTTGAGCCTTATTTAACTTTTTTGACATAAAGGCTATTGGTAACTCATCGCCTTCTTCATTCATTTGTATCAACACCCCGCCAACCCCAGTATTACTCGCGTCACAATGAATTGCAAACGGTTTAGAAAAATCAGGACTGTGAAGAACAGGAGCAGTACTTAATTTAGTTTTCAGCACATCGAATGATTTCTGTGCTTCTGATGTCCAAAGGAACTTTCGTTTTGTCCCTGTAAGATCAGACAACGGTGTCGAAATCATAGCGTAATCTCCAATGAACTTACGATACCATCCAGTCAATCCCAAAAATCGTCTTACCTCTTTTATGGATTTCGGAATTGGAAAGTCTCGTATTGAAGAAATTTTCTCAGGATCGGTTCTTATCACTCCTTTTCCAATTATATAGCCTAGATATTTGATTTCTTCCATACAAAACTTGCTCTTTTCCACATTTATTGTTAATCCAGCCTCCCTAAATCTTTTTGCAACTAATTTCAATACCTCCAGATGATGAACAAACTCGTTCGAAACTATCAGCAAATCATCAAGATAAACGAAAACTTCAGTTTTCAACTCATTCGGGATAACTTTATCCATGAGTCTAGACATCGTTTGAGGTGCGTTGCATAAACCAAAAGGCATAACCGTAAATTGATACAGCGGACGACCTGGCACTGTAAAAGCGGTCTTTTCCTTAGATTCAGCATCCAGGGGAATCTGCCAAAAAGCATCTTTTAGATCTAATCCCGTAATAAACTTAGCTTTTGGTAGTCTGCTTAAGATACCGTCAATGAAAGGGAGAGGATAAGCATCTTTAACAGTCACCATATTAACTTTTCGACTATCGAGACAAAGTCGATTTTTGCCAGGTTTACGAACTAGAACTACGGGCGAGCTCCATGGACTAAGTGATTCTTCAATAACTCCTAGATTCAACATTCGATCTAACTCTTCATACATCATCTTTTCGATCGCAGGTGAAACAGGATAATGACGTTGCTTGATTGGCCGGCAATTACCAACATCGATTGAATGGGCAATAAGTTTAGTCTTTCCTAGTCCTTCTTTTGCAAACGACGGAAATAACTTGATTACATCCTGTAAGGAGCTTTTCTGCGCAGCATCCAGTTTGCAAAATTTGGCTTCTTGATTCTTTTCTTTGAATTCTGTGTCGCTAATTGAAAAGAGGCTAAAATCAGGCAGAAGATTGAAGGATTTCCAAAAGTCAATTCCCAAATATAATGATTGTGACAAAGAAGGAATAATGAACAACTCAATGGAGTTCTCAATACCTTTAAATTTGATGAGAGTTTTTAAAGAACCAACTACCTTTTGTTGTTTACCATCAGCAGTTCTTACAGTTGATGACATCTTTTTAAATGGAATGTTCATTTGGAGAATTCGCTCAGCTAGAGCATTTCCGACACAGCTAATAGACGCACCAGTATCTAACAAACCATCCACTTGTTCATCAAAAACGGTGACACGGGCGTAAGGACGAATATCAGTAGGATTGCTAATTATTGATGATAATAATTTAATTTTTAATTGTTTCAAACTCCTCCAATACTTCTTCATTCTTTCTGATGATCGTCTTTTAGATTTAGTGATGAATTCATTTTTTTGTAAATTAACAGTTTTGCCGTCTATGGCGTTAATATTTTTCAATAAACGGTATGAAGAAGGTGGCTTAAGAATTAATGATTTTTGTTTTTGCTTTTCAATTGTTTTGGGGCACCTTTCGGTGCCTTCGCTGCTACGTTTTTTGAAACATTACATTTTAAACACTTTGGTTTAAAAGTATTAGGTAAACCGCAACCATAACAAAAAACCTTCCTTTCCGCCAAACAATCTTGATAGCGGGTAGCGGTGGCCATTTTCTTTACAGTTCCAACAGTTCAGCGTTAATTCTGCCACAGCTTGAGAGTTGTCGCATGGTATTGTGTCATTAACTGATAACTCCTCCACGGTGACTTCAGCAATTTTTCGGTGTTGATTGGATACCTTCACTTCATTACCTCTAGACTTAATATCAGACAGTATGAGTTCCCGCTTACGACAAATGTCGCGTAGTTGACTAATTGTGGTTATATGTAAGTTGACCAATCCAAGTTGAGTTCCTGGCAGCAAATTCCTTCTGACTATCTCCACAAGTACCTCTTCAGTTAACGGGTGCTTCAATTTATCTGCCAATTCTAGAATTGATTCAAGAAAACTATCAAACTTCTCATTTGGATATTGCTTCCTGTCTCTGATTAATTCTCGAAAATCAAAATCAGAACGAACGTCCTCGTACTGCGCACGAAGAGCCGCGCATAAAGCTGGCCATGAAATAAACGAAACTGACCTGTGATAACGCCAATACCAATCAGCTGCTTTGCCTTCAAAAAGAATATTAGCAAATTTACATAACAAATCAAAATCTCCTCCTAAGGTTTGCTTAGTCAAAACCTCCACTCTATACAGGAAGGATTCAATTGACAGCCCAGAAGTTCCTGTAAATCTGGTCTTCCAATTGAAAATGATTTGACCTACTTTATTAGTTTGTAGGCTTATTTCTGCGCTGTTCGTAACGGAAGGCACTGCAGGGTCTTGTAAATTACCAAGATTGGTACCATTAAGTCCTAGAAGTTGATCTAATGGCTGCTGGCTAATGCTTCCAGTACGATTGGAGTCCAGATTGAAAAAGGTTTGAGAATGAACTTGATTCGGAATCGTCGATGAGGTGGGCAAATTTACTTTCCTTAATCCTTCTTCGATGTTTTTTTGTACCATCTCGATCATCGTTACGCTAAGGGATTCCAAGAATGTCGATTGTTGAGCTTGAACTGTCGACAGCACCATTTCACTAATTTGTCGTGAAAGTTCGGGAGTCAAGGACTGCGAAGAATCGGTGTGTTCTGGTGTATTAGCCATAACTGTTTTATTACTTTCTAGCAGCCTAGTTTGTTGTCTAGTTAATATTTGACCGAAAATATCTTCTATGGGCAAGTTAGCTTGGCAATCAGGGCAATGCTGAGAGTTATTCAGGGATGCTTTCAGACAAGTTCTATGAAAGGTGTGATCACAAATCGTTCTAAGAAAGTTCCTCTTGGGGTCTAGCTCGTTCAGACAAATAGAACAAATGAGTACCGATTCTGTCTGGCAAACTGATAAATCTTCTTCACTTCGACGTAACGACATGAGAAGATAACGCAACAGAGTTTCAAATTATTCAAAAACTTAAAGTTAATAATTATAAAGATTTCTGAGAACTAATAACCCAGTTGTGGTAAAGTAACGGTAATTAAAGTAAATTAATAATAACTCAGTTACATTGTTAGATCCTGGCTGGTTCGGTAAGTTTACATGTGTAAGTAGATGTGTTGTATAATTGTAATGTAATAATGTAATAATGTAAAATAATAGAATAAATTAACCGAATAAGCTGTTGCTATGCTTGGCTTGATCCAGTGTAATACCAGAATCAATAATTTCCAAAAAGGCAACAGCAAATTTTATTGCTTTGAATGTCTTCCAGACAACAATCCATAGATAGGTTCTGCTTAGTCATAAACCAAGTACAGATATTCCAATCCATGAAGTGTAACGCCATAACAAGGTTCATTCCAATCCGAAGCTAGAATAAGACATTCCTTTGTTATAGCCAATTACCAATAATTGTCAAGAAAACAAAATGTTTAAGTGGTCCATCCGAAATAACAAGGTTTAGTCCAGTTGTACTCCAGAATCTAATATATCCTGATTTCGAATGAGCCAATATCGCATGTCCAACCCGTCGCACCATGGTTTAGCCAAGACGAAATCTAAAGCTAATATTCCGATGTTGCAACAACCTGAACACAACAAATGAAAAACATCTGCGATACTAAACAATGGGGGTTACGAGTAATTTTGTTATATGTAAAGTGGAAAAATGTAAGTGTAATTTGGGACACCGC
>NW_024000374.1:0-4475 GCF_014805625.2 Glossina fuscipes
GGAATTGAAACCGAATTAGAAATCGAATATGGATAATTTTCCGATAAATCAAAATTGGCAGTTGAAAAGTTCTGTTGGAAGTATTCCGCAAAGAGATTTGAGGATTCAAAATCATCCGAGGACTCGGAGCCATTAAAAGACACAAACGACGGGTTTATGGAGATTTTTCTTTTGGAATTAACGAACTTAAAAAAGTATTTAGGGTTAGCAAACAAGGAGGATTTAACAAACTGAAGGTATCTGCAGTAGTATTGGCGGTTGAGGGAATTAAATTTATGCCTTGCAACAGAGTAAGCGAAATAGTCGAAAGAAGAACCACTTTTCGAAAATTTTTTGAACAACTTGTTTTTCCTATTCTTGTAGTATTTAATTGTCTTATTAAACCACGGGGGATCCTTACTTCGAGGACGGGACTGCTTGATCGGAACGGATGCAGAAATAGCTTGATTTAATACATTGTAGAACGACGACAGTAAGCTATCAATGCTTCCCTCTGAGAAATCGAGCACAAAATGAGAAAGATGAGATTTTAGTATGGAAACATTGATTTTATGGAAATCATAACGTTGATATGAAAAATTTGAATTTTGAACGTTATAGAGGTTCAACGAACCAACAGACTTGTAATGAAAGGAAACACCCAATGCTGGATGATATGGATCCTCAGGTAAACTAAACGGAAGACAACGATTAACGCAAACCTCAGGAAAATTTGCAAAGCAGAGATCAAGAAATCTCCCATTACAATTAGGGGTACCATTGTATTGAACTAAATTATTATCAAATAATTCATTGAAGAACACAACGGCTTTATCAGATGTTGAGGAAGGAATCAAACAGCCAGAACTATCACTGTAAAACCAATTGACTTGAGGCAAGTTGAAGTCACCCAACGCAAGGACTATATCGGTAGATTTAGATTGCTTGGCCACTTCACAAATGAGGGCGGGCTGTTTCTTATATACAGAGATATCCGAATTTGGGGGAATATGGGAGCAGGTCACATATAAGTGTTTGTTAGGAAATTTCACTCGAATGGCGATAAATTCAACATCGGGAGTAGTTGGAAATTCAAACGAATAGGTGGGGAGTGCCGTAGAAATAGCAATTAAAACACCACCACCATTGCGATACAAACGATCGTTTCTGAAAACTTGAAACGAATTATGGAAAAGTTCCGACGAATGTAGAACTGGCTTCAGCCATGTTTCAGTGAAGACCAGACAGGAAAACTCCGTACTCACTGAATTTAGGAAGGTAGAACGAATTTTTGAGTTTAGGCCCCTAACATTTTGATAAATGAGAGAAAATGAGGCTGAAGAAGTATTTAGTTTTTTGAAGGGGAAAGAGCTAATTCGCATTACGGGGTCGGTCCCGAGGGATAAATTCCTTAATTAATGATCCAACCGGCCACAAAGTTTTATTTAAAATCAAATCCATATTTTCGGTCGGAACTAGAATTTTAAAAGATGAGATAGCTCTAGCTTGAGAAGGACCTAGTTTGAAAATACTAACTCGCTTTAAATTGACAGAAGGGGCTTTCGCAGCCAGATAACCCCTTATGTTTTCAACAGATGTATCTGGTGCCAGTCTTGACACAAATATGGCCTTTCTAGGAGGAAGTGCCTTCAAGCATATGTCATCAGTACTGGGAGAAGCAGGGTTAACGGATGGGGAGTTATGAGTTGGGGAAAATATAGAGGGGTAACCACACTTGCACGAGCAGCTTGCTCAGTTTGGCGACCAGCATTTACACCCGAACAGCGAGGAGGAGAGGACGATTTACTATTACCCTTATTAGTTTTGGGCAATGACGCCTGAGAAGATTGAGTGACATCTATGGGAGGAGATACCCTTGCCACTTCAGCATAGCTCAAGCCAGAAGGACTTCTCGGACTATTTGTAACATCTATGTTACCAACCGACTCAGCCGTAGCAGAAACACTAACATTATTTGTAGCCTTTAGGGAATCGCTAACTTGCACCAACGAAACGGACTTAGGAGGTGACGAACCACACGCTACGCTATGCGTTGAGACTATGTTAGCTGGAGAGGATGATGACTGCGCAATATACCGACATTCATCAAACCTAGTCTTGATTAATTCAAACTTCTCCCACAAAGAGCCGAGATTTTTGCTCAAATCTGAGAAACAATTTCTCGTCTCCGTGAAGAGCTTGTAGAAATCAATATCCCGCTTTCTACAGTCAGGACATGACCATCGTAAACCTTTAGAAGGGTCAAGGACTGCATCAGCAGCACGGCCGGTAATACCAGCACACACACTTTGCATGTCCAAAACGATCACACAACCAGCAAGAAATGAATCGTTCAGATTCAGGGCCAGTTTTCGCACGACATGGAGTAAATAAACAATCCATGCCCATTGAAAACAAAAAAAGTAGCTTAAGAAGGAAAAAAAAAAACGAAAAAGAAAAACAAAAAAAAAATAAAAAAATAATTTTTCCACGGCACAAATTTTCAGGAAAATTAAAGCAAATTTCTCACTTCCCTGCCCACTGTAAATATAGAGCGAAAACTAACGGAAACTGTAAACACAGATTAAAAGGTAAAAAGAGAGACTTTTACCAAGAGCTCAATTGTTGCTTGCAATAAACCAAAATGATTTTTTCACATAAATGGTTAATAAATTCATATACAATACATTCACACTTTATTCTTTTAGGAGAATTTTTAAATTTAAACACGAATAAAGCAAAAAGTTAAGAAATACAACTAAAAAAATTGATATATTTGTTGACAGAATAAAAACGCGACTACAAGACACGCGCAGAGTTGCCAAACTGACACAACATTTCACATATTGCTCCCGTTTTTCGGCCTACTTGTGTCACATGTTATCGATACATCTTCTTAGGTGTGTTTGCATTTGGTTGAGGAAAACCTCAAGTAGACTACGCCCACCTGACACAGCAATTGTAGTCGGAATAGATATTCAACTTTTCCGTGAATATTAGGGGTGTGCCTATTCTGCATCATTGTCATTGCAATATTCTGCAAATTAAGCATGAAAACTGCGTTTCCTCCAAAAGGCGTTGTGCCAGCATAGAGCTACGCCTACACTCCCAAATAAAGTAATAATTTTGTACATATTGCTTATGCTTTCCGTAAGGGAAGGAGCTTGTTCACATACCTAGCAAAGGAACTTGGATTTTAATTCCAATTTGTCATATCTACTAAAGAAATTCACGCGTCGCTAATTTACTGAAAATTTATTTAATGAAGAACACAAATGAACAAAACTTTTAATGTTCTGGTTGCTATGTACAAAACAATGAAAAATTGATTTGACAGTAGATAGATAGGCGCATGCATTATATAACAGGCATTTGCAAACACTTACTGAGCGTTATTTAAATACATATTATTACGGAAATCCCAAATCCAGTTAATTCCAGCTAATTCATTTTCCCAAACAAATTTCCTAGACAGGGAAAAACCAAGCGCACATTCGCGGCGCGTCATGCAGCTGCCGGCCGACGAAAACGATTAGTGGAAAAACAGGTTAACGGATTAAATGAAGCTATGCGCTAGGTAAAAGTAATATGCTTGTAAAAATGTATATAATAATTCTACCCTTAAACAAATTGATTGCAAATAAAAGAGTCTTGCAGTGGAAAGGGGCAAGTCCTTTTCCCTTAAAAAGAATATTCATGATCCAGTGATAAAAGCGAATATTTCTTCTGAGGCAATTACTTTATCGGCATAACTTCAACTCATTTCACAGATTCAACGTTTGCCGGATCTACAGAATACTTGAAAAAGTTGAAACGAAACCTAATTTTTAAATAAAACTTATACCTAGTTATATCATGGAAGATGTTTTTCATTGCATGTCCTATTGTTATTTGGTTAAACTTACAAATTTTGGGTATGACCTCGAATTTCTTTACCATATGTTGCATGTACGTCGTGATGAATGTGCTGATAACGTTTATTACGGCGTTGACACAACGGAGGCAATTACATCACCGGTTGACTCACTGGCATAGCTTTGTATTTTTGCCCGTTTGTCAACACGTCAGCACGTACATAATTGCTGTAGGGTTTCAATTTTGAAGTCAATCATTTTCATTTTATTTTGTATGACTTTAATGTATTAACAAATATCAACTCAAAAATTAGATATGTATCATCGTGAATGTTGTGGTAGCCGCAGTATAAAATTATATAATTGTACAAAATATTTTTAGTCAGATTTTGAATGTCACAACTGACTTTGCTGTCTGCGAACGTGTTACATATCAAAGTAGGAATAAAAACAATTTAGAGCAGAATAAGCATGTCATTAAAATTTGTATAACGCAGGCACGCAAATGTTATGCAAAACAGAAAGTGCATCTTTCTGCAAAACGCAGTTGTAATTGCTGTATAGGAGAATTCGATTTCTGTTTTGAATTCGGCGTCAAATTTTTGTGCATAAATTTCAGTGAAATTCATATCATTGAACGAT
>NW_024000375.1:0-1497 GCF_014805625.2 Glossina fuscipes
TTTTTTTTTTTTTTTTTTTTTTTTTTTTTTTTTTTTTTTTTTTTTTAAATTAGAATGAGAAATTTTTTTTCTTCCAAAAATTATTTTGTTTAGTTAATTTCGAAATTAGCTGTGGTCGAGAAAAATCATGCAATATATTGAAGCAAGTAGGTTGATCAGCTTTTGTTTTTTGGAAGAGTTGTTGAGACAAAAGGATATTTAGAGCCCTTTGTGCCCGTTTTATAATCAGTAACAAATATTAAGTTAGATATATGTCATTGCGAAAGAGAAAGCAAGTGAAGTGTGGACTATGAAGACTAGCTGCTCATGCTTGAACTGCACTTAATTCGATTTCTCCTCCTTTCTGACTTTAAAAAACCGAACTCAGATTTCATTTTAACAATATCGAACTCAAACTTCTTATACATCTGAGCAAGTATTGTTATACAAGTATACAAATTCCAAATATTATTTTTGATGTTCAATTTTAAATTCTTATTTTTCTTACTTCCTACTTATTACTTAACATTAGTGGCTGAATAAATGCTTGCAGCAAAATTAAATTTGTGAAATTTCAGACATAATTCAAAATAATTAATATTTTTTTTTTATTGCATTTATAAAATAAAGATAATATGGTAAATAGGTATGCACACATTTTTTTGTGTTATTTCAATGTTTGGGTACTTAATACCTAAAAGATTCAATGAAGTTGTAGGTTTTTAACCATTAACATAAGGGAATCTTTTTTTTTTATTGATCACGTATCTGCTGCTAGTAATACGTGCCTAATAAGAGATTGGATTAAGACATAACGGATGGACTAGAGTGAAAGAGACTAACACATGCATGGTGGAACATAACCGCAATATGGATGACGCTTAGAAACATGTAGATATGTGACAATTAAACGGATGGACACATATTTCCATCTCTTGTATTTTATCAAATTTTTTTCGCGTTTCTTTCTGTTTATAAAGTCAGTTGAGCTAGGCTGAAGCAGAAATAACTTAA
Source organism: Glossina fuscipes (assembly GCF_014805625.2). NCBI lineage: Eukaryota > Metazoa > Arthropoda > Insecta > Diptera > Glossinidae > Glossina > Glossina fuscipes. The sequence continues at coordinate 994 of NW_024000375.1, forward strand.
TCCTTACAAATTCTTTTAGGAAGATTTTTAAGTCCATTTACCCACGTTTTTAGTCTAGTAACTGCATGTGCATATCTGTTTTCAAACTATTCGTATTAAAAATAGATAGAATCAGACTGTTTTCTCGACTACTCCTCTTTTGAACTTTTTAATATTTTCTACAAAAAACGATAAAAAACAGTACTTTGTCCTATTGAGTGAATGTAGGAAATTAGAAGCAAATAACACCTCATTTTGGACTCCTTTCATATATGTCTTCATCAACGGCACAAGGCCAAAATTGTGGTATTTTCCCGTCAAAAATGGAACCAAACAGCAAGTGAACGTATAAATATACTACGGTACGTTTGGGGTACAAAGGTCTATTTTCGGACTCTTCCCAAAACCTCCCATTTTAAATAAGAAGTTGGCTTCCACATTACGACGGGCGAGATCAGAAACACAATGCTCTTTACAATTGATGCTAATAAAACGGTCAATATGACAACCACGTATGCTACATAT
>NW_024000376.1:0-5080 GCF_014805625.2 Glossina fuscipes
AGGGGCCTAAATTCGAAAATTCGTTCCACTTTTCTAAATTCTGTGAGCACGGAATTTTTCTGTTTGGCCTTTACTGAAACTTGGCTAAAACCCGATCTACATTCGTCGGAACTTTTTCATAATTCTTTCCAAGTGTTTAGAAATGATCGAGTAAATCGCATTGGTGGTGGTGTATTAATTGCCATATCTGCGTCAGTCCCGTCCAATTTAATTGAATTTCCCACTTCTCCTGACGTTGAATTTATCGCTATTCGTGCGAATATGCCTGATAAACATCTATTTATAACCTGCTCCTATATTCCCCCAAATTCTGATATCTCCATTTACAGGAAACACGCTGCCCTCATTTGTGAAGTGGCCAAGCGGTCTAGACCCACCGATTTGGTCGTTGCATTGGGTGACTTCAATTTGCCTCAAGTCACTTGGTGTAGCACTGATAGTTCTGGCTGTTTCGTTCCTACTTCAATGTCTGCTAGGGCTGTTGTGTTCTTTAGTGAATTGTTTGATCATAATTTGGGTCAATATAATCGTATCCCTAATTGTAATGGTAGACTGCTTGATCTCTGCTTTGCCAATTTTCCCGAGATTTACGTAAATCGTTGTCCACCTTTTAGTTTACCTGAGGATCCTTATCATCCATCAATATGCATTTCCTTTCATCATATTAATGATGGTTTGTTGAAATGCCTTAATGTGCCAAATCAAACTTTTTTAAATAATTATTATGATTTTCATAAAATCAATATTGTATTACTAAAACATCGTCTTTCACATCTGACGCTTGATTTCTCAACCGGTAATATTGAAAGCTTATTGCCATCGTTCTACAATGCATTAAATCTAGCTATTGCTGCATCTGTTCCGATCAAGCATTGTCGACCTCGAAGCAGGTGTCCCCCGTGGTTTAATAAGACAATTAAATATCACAAGAATAGAAAAAACTCGCTATTCAAAAAATATTCGAAAAGTGGCTCTGCGCTCGACTATGTCGCTTACTCGGTGGCGAGGCATAGATTTAACTCCCTCAACCATCATTATTACTGCAGATACCTTCAGTTCATTAAATCCTCTCTGTTTGCTAATCCTAAGTTCTTCTTTAAATTTGTTAACTCTAAAAGAAAAATTTCCACATATCGCTCTCATGTTTCTTTTAATGGCTCTGGTTCCTCGGATGATTTTGAAATCTCAAATCTATTTGCTGAGTATTTCCGACGAAACTTTTCGATTGCTAATTTCGATTTATCAGCAAACTACCCATTTCCTATAACTAACTCGGTTTCAATACCTAACTTGGTTATTTCGGAAGATGATGTTTTCAAAGGGTTGAGTTCTCTAAAATACAGTTGTTCGTCTGGACCTGATGGAATTCCATCATGTGTACTTAAATCTTGCGCTGTCGAGTTGTGTGGTGTGATATCAAAGATTTTTAACATGTCCTTGTATCCAGGTGTTTTCCCTTCATGTTGGAAGAGTAGTTTCCTTATTCCTATCCACAAGAGTGGAAGTAGACAATTTGTTGAGAACTACAGAGGCATAGCCAAGTTGAGTGTCTTGCCCAAGTTGTTCGAGCGTATTGTGACTCAGCATTTGGCCTTTGCCATTAATTCGTATATATCTCCGCACCAGCACGGCTTTCGGAAAGGGCGATCTACAGTCACCAACTTGTTAGAGTTTACCTGTCATGTTTTCAAGGCTTTTTCTAGTGGCTCTCGCACAGATGTTATTTACACTGATTTAAGCAAAGCATTTGATATGGTTAATCATAGACTACTTATCTTTAAACTCCAAGCCTCCGGTTTCCCACCCTACTTAGTGAAATGGATAAGCTCTTATCTGCACAATAGATTCAGGGTTTTGTTTAACTTTATCACCTCGGATGAATTCCCCGTTACGTCTGACGTACCTCAAGGAAGTCACTTAGGTCCCATTTTATTTAGTTTATACATTAACGACCTTCCATCGGTGGTTAATTCCAGCCAGATCTTAATGTATGCTGGTGATATGAAACTACTTTCTTCCTTCTCTGTTGAATTGCAATCACACCAGCTTTAAAGTGACTTAGATAATTTTGTGGCATGGTGCTCTTTGAATCTTCTGAAACTAAATCTGAGTAAATGTAAGAAGCTTTCTTTCTCAAGAAGAAAGTCATTCATTACTCAGTATTTCATAGATTCGCATAAGTTGGAGAACGTCGATTCGATTACAGATTTAGGCATTGTATTGACCATTGGGTACATTCTAACTTGCATATTGAGCTCTCGACAAGCGAAGCTAGGCTCGCGCTTGGTTTTATAAAAAGGTGGTCCAAAGAGCTTGATGATCCTTACATTACGAAAAGGCTGTACATGTGTTTGGTTAGACACATACTCGAGTATGCCTCTGTTGCGTGGTCTCCTTCATTTGGGTGCTATGTAGACTAAATTGAATCTGTTCAAAAGCAATTCTTGCTGTTTGCCTTTAGAAATTTGGGTTGGGCTTTACATGTGTTTGGTTAGACCTGTATTTGAGTATGCCTCTGTTGTGTGGTCTCCTTCATATAGATGCTACGTTTGGGTTTGGGTTGGGACGCGATTGCCCCTCTTACACCCTATGAAACTAGGTTGCTTCTGCTGCTCTTACCGTCTCTTGAGAAACGTAGGTTTGTTCTTGGCTTTTCCTTCGTAATCAAAGTAATAAATGGTGCTATTGACTCGCCTTTATTACTTGGTGAGATAAGCGTTAATGTCCCTAACCGCTTCCCTAAGCACTTTATCTTGGTTAAGTTTACTCAGTGTAAATATAATTATGAGCTGTTTAATCCGCTCAGAGTTGTTGTGCAAGAACCTAAATGACGTCTATCACTTATTCTCATTATCGGACTCTTTAAAGTCCATTAAAGCAACATTGCTTAATACGCGCGATTTACCTATGTCGTATTTAAACCAGCTTTTATCCTTAAAAAGTCGTTACGTTTCGAAAATGAATTATTGTTAATTTATTATCGGTTGCCAGGCTTATGCATGTTTGCGATGGCTTAGGGGTTCATTTGCAATTTGGTCCTGTACCGGTTGTAAGTGTGCTCCTATGCTGATAGTGTACATGCTTTTTTTTCTTTTTCTTTCTTCTTATTTGTTTTATTATACTTATACTAAATTTTATTATTAATTAAAATAAGTTTTGCATTATGAGCCAATTGAACGCGACTGTTATTTGTTTAGTTGAGTTTCTAGTATAAGTAGAATTAAAATAAATAAATAAATAAGTAAATGTAGCTTATTGACTTTTCGTAAAATATACATACATCGAAAAGCGGGGAACGAGCTTTTATTGTAGCATCAGAAAAATATTTTGTTTACTATTTCCTTTAGTAAGATACATACGTTTTTTTGAAGCGGTCATTTGACCGCTCATGGTAGGATGAAATGTCGGTACGTTTAGTGCTAATGTATGAATAAGCACATATTCATTCAGCAATCTTCTGTACATTAATTTAGGGCTTAGCTGAAGGCCGGTCTATATTATTTGTTGATCTTATGTTTTTGTTTATCTTCATTTCCGCATTTTAAGTTATTTGGTGTCTTACATTCCACGGATGACTTGTTCTGTAGCGGAATTTAATTGATTAAATAAATAAATAAAATTGGGTCAATAAAACAATTGCATTGACTGACAATTCCATGTCTTTTTTACAGGATAGTTGTGTTCCTTAGAAATCCGTGTAAAAAAATTGTTTAAAAAATACATCCGACATACGATACATTTGGTGATATGTTCCACAACTTTAATAAATTGTGTATGGAAAATCTCGGCATATGTTTTTAAAAGGCCGCCTAAAAAAGTAATAGTGAAATCTATATAACATATTTGTAAAACAAAAACCTTTTAATTTTTATTACAAAAAACAAATTAAAATTATTGCACATAGAAAATTCAGTTCATAAGTGTATACAATTTGGAAAGATTCAAACTGACGTTAGGAATAAAAATCAATTTAACAACTATTCATCGTTAATGATTAACAAGCGTGCATGTTTATTACAGAGTGGATCAAAAATGCTATCAACAGTACATATGTTGGGTATGCCTTTCAACTATCGGGTTCGTTATTATCGGCCAGCTAGCAGTACAGCAAGTCGCTAATACATATGTGGGCATAAACCAACTGGATTCTGATCAAAGTATTCTCTCAACTACATCTTATAGCTGTAAGCATAAGTTTCTGTAAAACACTGTGAAAATTAGAAATAAAAAAAGTGTTTTTTTTTGAATTCGTGCAAAATCAGAGTTCCTTTGCAAAAATTTCCTATGTTCATTATTTTGTGCCAACATCAATATTGAGTTGCTTAACCTTTACCAGAAAAAAAAACATGACGTCTTAGAGTAAAATGGCTGAAATGAGTTTCATGCTCGTAAATGAACTTAGAACATAAGCGAACATCCCATGAACGTCTTTAACTAGCGTAAATGGCATGTGAATGAAATGAGTCCTTGTAGATTCAAGAAGCTGCTTAGTACGAAGGTTTTCCTTAAAAAGATACTACTACTTTTTTTCTATCTAATTTCAACGTGTGTGCTTAAAATTGATATGAATCAAAAACTATATATCGGAGCAATAAGGTTTTGAGGATTAAACTTTAAACTTTTAAGATATTTATGCGACGTTACGCATTTTTTTATTAAATACATTTTACTCATCAAATACTTCATATTCTGAGAAGATATGAATTACTTATTTCACTGATTTGATCGTATGGTCAAAAAACTCTATCCAATTGAACGAAATTCATTCACTTTATTCAAGTGCATACATTCTAAGGAATTGGATTCTCTGTTTTTGTTCTAAGCAAAATCTAAATGCTTATCCACTTTCATTAGCTATATTCAATCATTAGGGGGTACAAGTTTGTCATCTTTTAATCAACAAGTTTTACATTTTGTATTCGGATGGAACGAGCAAACGAATGCAACTGGCAACGCAAAGAAAAAAGAAAATCTTTCTCTAACATAATAAATCTTAAAGTAATTAAGAAGAGAGTATATGTGCAAGTGACTGTTTAGGATCATTGCAAATAATAATAAAAGGAGAACATAGAAGAAGAAA
>NW_024000377.1:0-2706 GCF_014805625.2 Glossina fuscipes
AGCTGCAAATCTAATATCAACATCCTTAAACCGGTCTATCACCAAGCAGTCAGAGCAAGTTGTTATGCTTTTCGGACGACGCCCATAAATAATATTATAATTGAAACTGGTCTCCCAACTTTAAAAAATAGACTTTAAGAGTTGAAAGCCAAAATAGTCCCCAAGCTTCTTAATTCAAACAAATCTGTTCTCGGTGATGACGTGAGAAAGATTACGATTGCGAAGAAAATTAAAGTATTGAACAATACTGGTTGGAATCTTTTGTACACAGACGGCTCAAAATCTCCTGGTCTGCCTTCTGCTTGTGCGGTGGTAGATGCTACAGGACGAGTTCTTCTCAACCACATATTTCACGAAAGTACTTCAACTTTCACAACCGAAACCAGACCTTCCTTCACGCTGCCAACCTTCTCCATCAAAGCAAACTCAAAACCGTCATTGTTACCGACAGTTTGTCTGTATTACAAGCTATTCGGAACCCTTCGACTTCGAGATGGAGCACAATCAACAAATTAAGGAATATAATTACTACACCCGACGGAAAAATTAAAATGTTATGGGTGCCAAGTCACATCGGTTTATTGGGGAATGAGCAGGCTGATCGAGCGGCGAAGTATGCTGCTTCTGCTCCTCTAATTATGGACGATGTCATGGAAAAGTTGGATTTTCAAAGATACATTGGGAGAAAAGTTAAAGTGAAAATTGCAGAAGAAAATTTACAATACCATCATCAACACTACTCTTGCATTAACCCTCAATTAACTCCACCTCTATAACCAACAAATGTTGAGAAAACCAAGATCCAAACATTTTCGAGAATTCGCCTTGGTCATACAATTGCAACTCACCAATGGATCCTGAAGAAGTCTTCTCCCCCAATCTGCTGTTGTGGACAAACTCTTACTATAAAGCACATTCTCTGCGACTGCCTCAACTTTTCCTTGGCTAGAAGTATTGCATTTGGAAGGATTAACCCTTTGAACATTCTACAATCAGCTTCAGAACAGAATATCAATTCAATATATTACTTTTTTAATACTACTAAGTTCACTATCTAATATCCATTTATTTAAATTAGAGCCGATAGCCTGTGTTACTAGTGCTCAATGTCTTTTTTTTAGTCTAAGAAGTCATTTCATTAGTCTAAAATTATAATAATAATACTTATTCTTGAATTATTCTCATATATGACCAAATTCATAGTCGTTTTTTCAATGCCACAGGCCATTGTTTACAAAAACAGACTTACTTATTATTTACAGATTTACTTTTCTTTAAAATAATTTTTTTTTCCTATCTTTTTAAGTAGTACTAGTAGAATAAAAGCTAAGACCACCGTTGGGTATACGGGAGATTAAAAAATGGTAATATCCAAAATTAAGACATGCTCAAAATAATTAAATTGCAAAAGTATAAGTTTGATAATAACGACTTTCATTGAAAACAACTTATTCGATTCTCTTTTGGTTCAGTTTTGAAGTCAAAGTAGCACAAGAAATGACAGACGAGTTTTTTATCTTCATGTCAACTGATTTTGAATGTTATTTTTTAGCGCAGATAATTTACAAACAGCGTACTAAAACAATTCTTATGCACGTGTGCATAGCAATATTACGATTTTTATAATTCCTCTGTCCATCTTCATCAAAAGTATTATTATTATTATTTATTATTATTTTAATTTTAGACTAATGAATTGAATTCTTAGACTAAAACAAAGACATTGAGCACTAGCAACACAGGCTATAAAATATTGAATTGATATTCTGTTCTAAAGTTGATTGTAGACTGTTCAAAGGGTTAATCGTTCCAAATGCAATACTTCCAGCCAAGGAAAAGTTGAGGCAGTCGCAGAGAATGTGCTTTATAGTAAGAGTTTCTCCACAACAGCAGATTGGGGGAGAAGACTTCTCCAGGATCCATTGATCAGTTGCAATTGTATGACCAAGGCGAATTCTCGAAAATGTTTGGATCTTGGTTTTCTCAACATTTGTTGGATATAGAGGTGGAGTTAATTGAGGGTTAATGCAAGAGTAGTGTTGATGATGGTATTGTAAATTTCCTTCTGCAATTTTCTCTTTAACTTTTCTTCCAATGTATCTTTGAAGATCCAACTTTTCCATGACATCACCCATAATTAGAGGAGCAGAAGCAGCATACTTTGCCGCTCGATCAGCCTGCTCATTTCCCAGTAAACCGATGTGACTTGGTACCCATAACATTTTAGTTTTTCCGTCGGGTGTAGTAATTGTATTCCTTAATTTGTTGATGGTGCTCCATCTCGAAGTCGAAGGGTTCCGGGTAGCTAGTAATACAGACAAACTGTCAGTAACAATGACGGTTTTGAGTTTGTTTTTATGGGCAAGGTTGGCAGCGTGAAGGATAGCTCTGGCTTCGGTTATGAAAGTTGAAGTGCTTTCGTGAAATATGTGGTTGAGAAGAACCCATCCTGTAGCATCTACCACCGCACAAGCAGGAGGCAGACCAGGAGATTTTGAGCCGTCTGTGTACAAAAGATTCCAACCAGTTCTGTCCAATACTTGGGTTTTCTCAGCTATTGGATTCCTGAAGACGTAATTTGGAGTATCTTCTTTCTTGTGCATAGACAGTGAGATGTCAAAAGAGCAGTCTTTCAAAATCCAGGGAGGTTTAACACCATAAGAGCGGGAAATTTTTAAGGGAATGTTCAATTCCTTTGCGATGCAC
>NW_024000378.1:0-1595 GCF_014805625.2 Glossina fuscipes
GATTTATTATAATTCGATGAGCGATTTTTAAGAGGAGTGGAAGAAAAAAAATCAGCGTGGTGACCCGACTCTTGTTTAACGCTTTCAATGGTTTTTGTTCGTTTCGAAGGATTATTTTTCAACCGTATTTTTTAACCATATCGCGAGCTTCTGCAAAAAAAAAAAAATTTGTCGCGGGGAGAGTGTCCTCCTGTCTATCAGGGATGACGACTAAGCCAAGTCAGCCATCGTTCTATCCGTAAAAGTTAGCAGTTCTTATCAGTCATTCAAGAAGGACGACTAAACTAAGTCAGCCATCCTCTATCCGTAAAAATTAGCAGTTCCTACTAGTCATTCAAGGATTAAGCCAAGCCTGCCATCTCCTATCCGTAAAAGTTAGTCCTATGAGTCATTCAGCGATCACGGCTAAGCCAAACCGACCATTCCCTATCCGTAAAGTCAAAGAAAACCATATCAGTAACGTCAGCTAGTTATGTAGTCCGTAACCATTTACCTCTGGCTGCTATAACACAACTGAAAGGATGAGCGAGATGCCACACGTTCTTTTATAGTCGCGATCACCATCACTGTCCCTTTACATGCATGTTTTGACTATACTCACTTACATAGGCGTTGTAACGATATTCTTACACATCCATTATTACGTACGCTAACTTAGGTCCAATCGAACATGTTTGCTGCATCTATGTTACAATCTCAGCTCTGACTTGTATAAGTATCATAATGCTTATGTACATCTTATCGTTAATACTATCTTAAGTACCAAGTCGTATGATCTTATTGCTAGCGCTGGCTACTAACTCGGCGACGAGTTTCTGAGAGATGGTGGAGGGGTTGGCTGGAAGATGAGCTCTTCACTCAATAGCTGGTTACTACCTAGGAAATTTCTGAGTGGGTTTAAGTACGTTGAAGGTAGCAATCTAGCGAGTGCATGGTAGATCGCCCCTGCCATGTCAGTGCAATACCTGACACCTATATATCTCGAAGAAAAGTAGATTCATGATGTTTGCAACCAAGGAAATATGGTGAATCCGAAGCAAGTACGGTTAATTTAAACATCCGCCCAAAGTATACCAAAGGCTTTGTAAAACAAACTGGGAGCCACGGGGGTCAGGAGGCTCGCCTCACAAAGCCACGTATGGCTGCGGGTGTATGATGGACTTTGTTCATAAAGTCGTTGGAATTAAAATTTTCTCAAGAGAGAGTTAATTATACAAAAAGGAATTGACGGATGGCCTTCCCTTTGGCCTATTAATTAATAAACTCTCTTGAGAATTATTACATGCAAAAATTAAAAAAGGGATTTGACGGAAAGGCTTTTTCCCCTTTTGCCTTATTTTTACTTTTGAACATATGTGACGGATGCCTGGACGGATATGTGGAAGCCTTATGCCGGAAGCGAGCGCAATTTTTACCCTTTTTGAACGCATATCGTTGATCAATTTTTGAGTCCTGACTGCTTGAGTGCGGTCCTTCGGGGAGTACTCGTGGTGGTTGTGGTTGGCAAGTTCCTAGCCAAAGTGGAACAATTTGAGTGCAGCTAGGCCTCACCACTGACCCGAGTGGGGTTTATTGTTCCATACACAATAAACCGT
>NW_024000379.1:0-1493 GCF_014805625.2 Glossina fuscipes
TTTATATGCAAATGTGTTGTCTTTTATTTTGAGTGTATACCCATGACCTCGAGAATTAGGTAAACACAGCTTGGAATTGTTGATATTTTGGCATAATGGCATTGCCAAACCACAGTTTTTCTCAGCTTGTCTACTCCTTTTTTTATTGTGCATAGATGAGTCGATTCATTTTAGGATGTCTCACCTGGTGCAGTATTTGACATTGGCGAGCCCATTTCTAAACAACTTTGGAATTATGGTTATGTAGGTGTGATTTAGACTCAAGCCATTGCTAAGAATCGGCGTTAGGTTAGATAATGCTCATTCGAGAAAAGAAAATTAAATTATGACGAACGTTATTTTCTAATCTATCGATGAACATTCGAATGACTCTAAAGATTTTCTTCCCTCTCAGTAACTTTATACATGCGTTTAAATTTTTCTTATTACTAATTTTTAAATCTTTTTTGTTTTGCTTTTCTTACAATATTTTAGCCTTCCGAGCGAGTTGTAATGCTTTTCGGACGACGCCCATGAATAATATTATAATTGAAACTGATCTCCCAACTTTATGAGTTCTTCTCCACCACATATTTCACGAAAGTCTTTAAACTTTCACAACCGAAGCCAGAGCTATCCGTCCCGCTGCGAAACTTGCCCATAAAAACAAACTCAAAACCGTCAGTGTTACTATCCTTCACGCAGCGAACCTATCCCATAAAAACAAATTCAAAAATGTGATTGTTACTGACAGTTCGACTTCGAGATGGAGCACAATCAACAAATTAAGGAACATAATTACAACACCCGGCGGAAAAATTAAAATGTTTTGGGTACTTAGTCATATCGGTTTATTGGGAAAAGAGCAGGCTGACCGAGCGGCAAAGTAAGCTGCTTCTGCTCCTCTAATTATGGATGATGTCATGGATAAGTTGGATCTTCACAAATACGTTATAAGAAAATTTAAAGAGAAAGTTGAAGGAAATTTACAATACCATCATCAACACTACTCTTTTATTAACCCTCAATTAACTCCACAAATGTTGAGAAGACATTTTCGAGAATTCGTCTTGTTCATACAATTGCAACTCACCAATGGGTCTTGAAGAAGTCTTCCTCCCCAATCTGCAGTTCTTGACAAATTCTCACCATGAAGCACATTCTTTGCGACTGCCTTAACTATTCCTTGGCTAGAACTATTGCATATGAAACAATTAACCCTTTGGACATTCTAAAATCAGCTTCAGAACAGAATATTAGTTCAGTACATTACTTTATTAAAAGTACTAGGCTCAATATCTAATGTACATTTATATAAATTAGAGCCGATAGCCTGTGTTGCTAGTGCTCAATGTCTTTTTTTTTAGTCTAAGAATTTACTTCATTAGTCGAAAATTGTAATAATAATAATAATAATAATAATAATTTTTAACATATATATGTATTTTTTTTTTCACTTATACTTTTCCATCTTTATATTATAAATGCCTAGACGTTATATATGTCATATATTA
>NW_024000380.1:0-2482 GCF_014805625.2 Glossina fuscipes
CGCAAACAAGACAGATATGTAGTTATCAAATACAACGCGAAAAGCGTAGCGGTCGGTTCGGCCTCCGCCGGAGATAATTGTTTTCTTGCTTGTTTTGTAATGAAATGTTTGTAGGGTCATTATGCAAATTAGTTTCTCATAAAATTTTCGTTATATGTTAACAAACATATTTATTATTATAATATAGTTTGTCTTAATTAGCCGGTTAATCGGTTTTTTCCACATCCCACAAACTTTTATATATTAAAAAAAATATTTTTACATAGTTGATATTTCACATTTTAATCTATTATGTTTTGCATTCTACTCTTCAAAATACTTCATTTTATACGCATATCGATGGGATTGGTAAGAAACACTTAATTAGCCATGTCGTCACATCCTCCACCTTTAATTTAGAATCAGCGCAATAAGTTTGCCATATCTTATTCTCCAAGCCTTCTTATTTGACATCCAATTGATTACGCTGTTAAGAAGGAACAAATATGGCACATTGTAAGTTCCATCATGTTTACTTTACAATGAACAAAATTAACGTTTTTATAGTGTTAATGTATTATCATGTGCACAAAAGAATCTTCAACATTCTGTGTTATGAAAAAAAATGGAAATTTCATTATTTGTAATTTAGTGTAGGCGTAGCAGATTTTTGCCGTTTTTGATCTTGAAGGTAGTGTGCTTCATAAAGAAAATCATAATGATGTGCAATGAGCAAAATCAAACAAGTATTGTCTTAACGGAGATGCGCTTAGTTGACAGTTTGCTAGGGACGCTTGGCCATTCGCTGCTTTTATAGCGATCGGTTGCTCAATACTATGCTGTTTCTGGGATTTCATGAAAACATAGCTGTATCCAATAGTATTGGCAGAAGTTCAGAATTACATTAGAATTACATTAGATGTTTGAGCGTGCAAACATACAAAGATAAGCATTAGATATCCCAGAAGGTATTCACGCTTTTGGTAACCATGAAATCTATTTTTCGCCTGCTGTTTAAAAACTTACGCCCTCAAGCTTAGAAATAGAAATCGCAAATTGCCATGGAGCCCTAATTGAGATTCATAAATCAATTTTCAAAATACGTGTGATATCTCTCCACCACACTTACAATACTTACCACGATATTTTAAAACTTCAGTGAAAGCTGATACACCAAGTACTGTAAGATACAATTTATACGACACATTTCTGAAAACTTTGTACGAATATGTATTCATAGCGCGTACGTAGCGCTCGTACTTGCTCTGCTCTCATCCGCATTCCAGTAAAGGAAACTCGCCAAATTTCAGCTTTCTTCTATTTTGTCTACATTGAAAACTAATAATAATACCTTGTTCCAATTTTAATTCAATGCTAATTACGTACTACGTACGTTCGACGTAGTAGAAACCACAAACGCTAATAAGTAACAAGAAAATGATACTAGGGCGATCCCATTAAATAGCCTACACTACATTGCCTAACGCAATTCTTGTTTTTATTATAGGATGCGAAAATTATATCTTGGGTCCATATAAAAGAGTATTTTTCATGTTCGTATTTATGGGGTAGCGGGTCCAAAACGCAACCTAACGTAGCGCAAATTTGTTCCTTACATAAGGCAGGATCCGAAAATAGGCGTAAATGGTCCAAATTTTGTAAAGTTCATTTTTGTATAAAATTGCTATAACATTATGGGTTAATTTCGATCACCACATTTTAAAGCTTAGATTTTGCTGTTCTAAAAAAAAAACAATTTTCGTGAAACTTCTTATTATGGTGGGGTCCAATAAATAGGCCGACACAGCCCAAATTCGGTACAGTTAATTTTTTATGTTACATTACTATGATGTTATAATTTTCATTATGTAACATTGAAAATTATAGCTTCTTGTCGTATAGCTTCAGTTTTTTCTTTATGAGAAGGGGTTAAAAAATTGCCACACCCTGTCCAAAGTTTTCGTATCAATTTAGAATGCCCAAATACTAACCGCTTTTGTCAACCAATTTTGAAAATTACCATTTTTTCCATATAACGACTTTTCAGAATAGGGCATTCGTCCTCGGGTCAAAACACGTAACTGCACCAAATTTTATCATAATATCTTGAAAATCGCGAACTGCGGCTTGAGCACAAATTTACGTGGACAGATATTAGAAGGATAGGCGGACAGACAGGCTGAAACCAATTCTGATAATGATTCTGAATGGATCGGTATAATAAAAGGTCGGTCTTCCTTAAAGCATTTTGCATGTTACATGACCGTACTAACTTAATACACCCAGTACCCTACACCGAGAACCAGAATTGCTGTAGGGTATAATAAGATGTCGCTTACAAGCACCTAAAAAGTGGTGGAGGAGCACTCGAGGGAATATGAATTTCGCAAGGTTGCCATCAATCATTACAAACTTTTCTTCGGCTTTTACTCTTACAACTAACGAAAATTTCGTAGTGCATATTTTGGAAGTGATAGATATATCAGAGCTCCTTTAAGCTTCC
>NW_024000381.1:0-1210 GCF_014805625.2 Glossina fuscipes
TCGGGTTAGCCCCAATTGATTAACCTTCATTACAAAATTAATGCAATGACATGAGTTCAGTGTTTTCCGAAATATGTTCGGTCCGTTCTCAAACTTTGTTCCAGTAGTTGCTCAAAGCATTTTTGCTAGTATTTCATGTGTTCTTCCTACACTTTACAGAAACGCTAAATTAATTTTTTTTTTTAAATTTTATTGAGGTTGCCATGTCCAGAAGAAATAAATTGTGTGACTCTCGTTTTAGGTTACCGGGTCGGATGAAATTTTCGATACTCTCTTTTGCCCAACCTAAGAAAAGTACCTAAAGCGAATTGTAGTTGTCTTCCACAAATGATTGGGTTTGTGAACATTAACAATAGATGCGAATAGTCCAATGACCATTACGTTGTCCAGTACACGTTCGTTTTATCTCTAAATATTTGCACTTTCAAAGAAGCCATTATAAACTTGATACACTCATCAGATTTTACATGATGTTTCATAATTAAAAAACGTTAGTTCAATGAAAGTTAAAATAATTGTTAATTATATAATAATTGTTAATAATTTTAACTACTTTAAAATAAATTATATTTTTTTCCTTAATTTGACCTAAATAATAATTGTAGAAGACGTATTGGCAGATTAAAATAAAATTACTTCAATCCATTAATCATTTAAAATAAAAAAGTTTTTCCCTGAAATCAAAGTTGAATACAAAGTTTTTTAACCCGAAGTGTTTTTATGCCTTTATAGAAGTATATTTGAATGAAAGGAAATATTTACTGCCATACTTGCAACGTAACAAACGCTTCGAAATTCGTCCTCTACATTTTAAATGGAATTTTTATATATGTTCGACCCAATGGTAAATATGTACAGAATGTGTTTTAGTTCAAATCAATGAATATCATGTTGAATTCATTTATATTTAAAAATGACTTAGTGTAGAATTTATTTTAGTAATTACAGTAAAATTAATTATTTCCCGACTTATGATCGGCTGAAATGGGGGGCGTAAGCATTTACAAAAGCAAATACGACATGTCTCTCCTCCTCCATGGCTACTTTCGTGACATAAGGTGTTTTGTTTACTTTCTACTACACTTTTATCCTCTGTGTTCTCAGTACCTCCCACGTTTCTACCATTTACTTAGTACGTGGATTCAATCGAAATGCCTTATGAATTTTCTTTGACTTCAGGCATGTTAGTCCTAGCGATTGTTGAAATAAT
>NW_024000382.1:0-5965 GCF_014805625.2 Glossina fuscipes
CAACGAGCATAAACATGAAATTGTTTGATCGATACTTTACGAGAAATCTATCAGTGCAGCCATCTACCGAAAAAATAATGGATTTCTTTTTCCCCAAATTAATATTTACACTTAGCATCAATGTAAATGGCTTTACATAACACAAACATTTTTCTTTACACATATATAAGATTGTATATAGACCAAAGAAAGTTTCAAACAAAAATCAACATTATTATTAAATAAGTTAAATGCACCTTTTGAATTTTTTTTAAAAAGCAAAGCATTTTTTTGACTCTATATGTTTAAAATAAATTTGAGAATACATCTTTTTAGCGATTGAGTAATAATTATAAAAATTTATGTTAGAAGGCAGTCCATGCTCTAATGTAAGCAATGTAATAAGCATCTAATTAAACCGCTTTTTAACGTATTCAAAGTTCAACACATGTAAAAATTGTCGTACAACTGGTAGAAAAAACTAAATTAAAAATTTTGTCGCTTTCCTTATTTTTAGTTTTCTGGAATTAATCAACTTGGCAAGTGAGTAAAAGTTATGACTAAAGGCAAATGATTTCTGGCCATTATACAATCGACTATACGAGAAGTGGAAAAGGAAATCGTGCAAACGCCGTAAACCAAACATACTGTTGTCGTAATAATAACAGAAAGATTACATTGTTAGTATGGTCATCGGGTAATATTACCAGTTTTTCATAAATAAAAATTTAAAAAGAAACGAAAATAAATATTTCTTACAGGAAAATATATCTTACAGCAACACTATAAAAAACGAATATAATCGACAGGAATAAGATGCTATCAGCAGAAAATAATCAGCAATAATACTTATTGCCTCTTGTGAAAAAGGAATCAAGACGACAGCAATCAGTTGAATAAAACTTCAATTCAAAATAAATTTCATATTTTTCAAAACTATTTGTTTTGTGTTAACCTAAGCAAATATTAGGAACTTTAACTGAATCTCAAGTTCGATCCGCATATGACACAAGAAATCTTTGGTGCCCTCTTAGCGTAATATGTGGATACAAACTGAAAGTTTCGGAAAAAATCTATTAAACAAAACCAAACAATACACAATTATGGTTAGTATAAGCCCTCAGCTCAATTAATATCCGCTTTAATCAAAGAAAATCATCAAAGAAAATGTAAATTTGGTTCCTGGCTTTATATAGAAAAGATGACAGGTTATGCTGGTAATCCCCCTAACACTGTGATGTACTTAGACCAAAAACATATGCGATATCGTTACAATTAAAGGCAGGAACGCCTAGGAGCTTGGTTTTAACATAAACTATGCCGGCGATATGTTGCCATGTACCCGCCTTCAGTATAAAAGTAAATCGTAGAGAAATGCACAGCTAAGTCATTCTGCTAATGCAGGATTTGGTTTCAGCAAAGAACGTTCTTACAGTTTCTGTTAAGTTATAAGTTGTGCAGGAGCCATTCTTCTGCAGGCGGGAAGATAAATCGCTCTGAAGTAGTGTCTTAGCCCACGATGCTCAAATTTTCTAATTTTGAACATTAATACACTACATGTGTACAGGAGAAATCTTAAAAAATTTGTATAGAATCTCTCAGTCTTGGTAGATCCATCGTAGATGTCAATTACATTGGCAAAGCCATTATTTTTTAGCACAAGCTATAAAATTTTTCTTAAAGTTCTTCTCGATATAAATGAACGCAATGAAAGAGAGTAAGAGAGAGAGAGTAGGAGAATTGAAACGAACACATATCCTGAAGATTCGTAGGATTAAACTATGATCGTATAGAATATAAGTATCGTAGATATTTTTGTGTTCGTTTTGTATGCTTGACTTTCAGGTTTGGAGGTTTTGTGTTTGACCTTCGACTTTCTAGTATTTGAGTGCAAACTGTTCTTTACGAGCTATTTGATACCAAAATATTAATATTATAATCATTCTTCCTAATTTATTTTAAATTTATCACTTTTTCCATTTTTCCATTACATCTCATTGTAAAGAAAATAATATTTGGCACTATATTTTATTTGGGTTTCAATTCATGTATACGTTTAAATGGCTGAACATTGAACAAAAGCATTTGAGTTAAAAGATATAGGAATGCATAAAAAGTGTATATATCACTTTCAAACAAGAAGAAACGTATCGCTGCGAAAGGCGACACCATCGAAACATGGATTTTTTGCGTGTTTGAAAAATAATAGCAATTTTCCAAAAATAGAGCAAATCCTTTCATAGGGAAATGTTCAAATTAAAATATTAAAGTATGTGGTCAAGCAAAGGAAGATCGAAATTGGCTAATTGAAGTGAAACTGTTTAGGAAAACGCACGCATAAGCCACATCCAAGTGTTTCTGCTTGCATAGATATAATCATTTAGGCGAAGGTATGCATAACTGCACAGGAGCATTTTTATCATAGCGTCATCCACTCAGGCACAGGTCTATTAAATACGCACACTATCGCACACAGATGTTCATAGTGTCTTGCGCATACTAAATATTCTTCTTTCAACTCTTTACTCCCTCTCCTACGGTCTTTAATATGGTTTGTTTATATCGGACATTTCTATTCCTTAATAATGTTGCTATGCAAATGTTGTAAGTAAAATGCTCCATCTTATATATATACGTAACGTTTACACCCTACCCTATTTGTGGCGCAGGGTATATTAAGTTAGTGCGGTCGCAAGTAACAAGCAGAGTGGTTTAAGTTAGACCCACTAATCTGAATTGATCTAAGCCTGTCTGTCCACCTGTCCGTGTTATGTGTGTCCATGTAAGCTACAGATTGTAATTTTCGAGATATATTGTTGAAATTTGATACAGTGATGTTTTTTGACCCAAGGACAAACACTATTGCAAATGGTTCGGGTCGGTTGGTCCACTTTTTCGACAACTCCCCACATAGCATCTTATTCTGTAAAGTCGTTATATGAGAAAAAATTTTAATTTTCAAAATTTTTCGCAAAAGTGATTAAGAAGCAATATTTCGGCATTCTAAGTTAGTATAAAAACTTTGGACCGGCTGGAACAATTTTTGAACCCTCTCTCATATCATAAAAACTGAAGTTTATGCGACAAAAGGGTATAAATTTCAGTGCTACATGATGGCGGGGCGCCCTTCCGACTTTGACGACAGCCTTTTAAAAGCAATGCTGGAACAAAATCCACACCAAACAGCGAGAGGTGCTGCAAAAAGGTTGACTTTTTCACAATCGACTATTAAATTAATATAATTTTGCTATTTAGCGAAAACAAAAGAAAAGTCTGATAAAAAAATGGAAGTTATTTATGACTTGACCTGATATATATGAATAAAAAGAGTTAAAAAACATTTTATTCCTAGTGTAAAGCATTTTGAATATCTACATTAAAGAAGTGACAGAAAAGTCTTGCCTAACAGCTACATAATGCATAACAAATATATAAATCTTGTGTTTCAATTGATTTAACTTTCGATAAAAGTTGTCTCGGGCATAGCTCGTTGCTCGGTAGCTTTTGCAAATTTTTATTCGGCCTGCTGTGCTGCAAGACAAAGAAACAAAAAAGATTTGAACCTGAGATAAGAGAGAAAAAAAAAATAAATGCTCAATCGGACTCTTAATGAGGTCATATTATGTAAGCCCGTCTACAAAGTCCGATGTCCGCCCTGCCCGTCGTTCGTGCGTCGTTGGTCCCTTCTTAGTCCGTCAGTAACCGTTCCCCCCTACCTTCACTCACGCTTACACCCATCCACACTTCTCATCAGAGGTGGAGTATGCCATTTAACCACACATTTTTTGTAGCCAAGCAATTCCAATTTAAATTTTTATTCATTACTGCTGGCATTTTGATTAACATTCAATAATACCTGAACGTTGAGATGACGAAGCGCCAGCTAAGATGTGACATTCTCGTAAGAGACACACGATGGTTGCTCCAGTTGCATGGGTTTCACAAAAGCAGATGTGGTCGCAGTACATACAATATCGTCACTCCTTCTAGGCAAGGCAGGCGGCAGGTCAAGGAGGAAATTTAATAAGTAGTAATCAATTTGCTCAGTCGTCTTATGTCGCCAAATGTTAATAGTAGACCTCCTTATGCTGGTACGTTCACCGTTTCAATAACTATATTTTAATGCTTTGCTTCTCACGATAATAAGAGCGCAACCTCGATATTTTGCCAAGAAAAAGTCTTCCTCTTTGTTTTATTTCAGAATTTCTTTGCACATTTATTTTGCATTTCCAACAACATCAACGTATACTTTGAATCGTATCCTAATGTACTCGTATGTAAATCATAACTTTTTCTTACAGTAAATTATATTTATTGTTAGTAGTTAAACTTGTAATTTAATTTAAATAAAATTCTTATGCGACAAAAGGTGTGTGCATGTGCCCCCTTAGTGTTTTACTTTAATTCGATATAATTTAAAAATTTTTTATTTTAATTTTTTTTATATTTCAAACAATGTCTTATTTAATTGATGTTGGATTTCCTTTTCGACTAATTTTTTTTTAGGTGTGCTGTGTTAATGTGTGTGTATGTTTGAGTGTGTGTCTGCGCACCAAAAAACTTTTTTTTTAAACATTTTTTAATAGCAGGGTAAGTAGTTCGTATATGGAACGTTATTATTGTGATATTTCTATTGTTTGATATAATGATTGAAGACCGAAAAAACTCCTACCCTACTTTTGTACGCGGATGTTACAAAGTTTTTAAAATATATTTCAATGCTTACATAATTCTTGCAATTAGACAAAATTTATGGAGGTATTTTCTTTACCAAACATTTCATTCTTCCTCACTTTTCTAATAATTTTAGTCAACAATGTGCGTTCCAACCCGCTATCTAGTCACTTTACTATATTTAACAAACATTGCCTTTAAGCGTTTAATTAACAAACAAGCGCAAACGCCCATAAATTACTACCGTTGTAAAAGAGCCCTTTACGGCCTAGCTGTGCATGTGGTTAGCCATGCATATGAGTGTCATTATATAGCGATGGATACGACGCGTATCACGTGTACGACTTGCTAAGTCCAGCATATTGCACTCCCAGCAAAATAACATATAGGTTACGGTAGAACACCGCATTGAAGCAAGAGGTCACTTTTAGGCGTCTGAGGCGGATTCATAGTGAAACCGTTGCAATAAGAAATGTGGAAATAGAAGAAGCGGCAGAATGTTTATTTAGCAGCAAGTTAAAGCATCCCCAAATAATAAATGTGTTAAAATATATTTTTCAATCATTTTAATTGAATTCTTTTCATGGTTTACTTGCCGCTTTAAAAAGCATTAATGTAATTCTACTTACATACTTAATTGCTGCATCATGTCTACCCATTAGTCTGTTGGATAAATTAGAATCTAATTGCTTGCGTGCAAAAGCATCGCATAAATCACTTTCTCGCAAGCGGCACTTACTTGACTAAGAGTAAGTGTTTAAATCGATGCAAATTGTGCACTAAACATTTAGTTATTTGTTCCATTTCATGTGTAATAAATTGTTAACATTTATCCCGTATCAAATGGCATCGTAGATGATATATGTTCATTAAACCCGCTGTACATTCCTATGTACCATAGCTACCTCAAGGCTGTTCAGTAATACATTTGTTATAGTTTCCTTTCATTCGCGAAATGTTCTTTAAATTTAATGAAATCTTTTTTTAGGTAAACGAATACTCAAGTAATCTCTTTATAAAAAGATAACGACAGAGTAAACGAAAATATTTGAAGGACTATAGAAGCGCAATGTAAAAAATTTTTTGGCCATTATATAATGGTCATCGAGTCATATTACAAGTTTTTCATAAATAAAAATTTAAAAAGACACGAAAATAAATATTTCTTACAGGAAAAATAAAGTAGAGCAACACTATAAAAAACGAATATAATGGATAGGGATAAGATGCTATCAGCAGAAAATAATCAGCAATAATATTAGTTTGGGGAAAAAGAAATCCATTATTTTTTCGGTAGATGGCTGCACTGATA
>NW_024000383.1:0-1243 GCF_014805625.2 Glossina fuscipes
TAATTTATTATGAAGAATACCGCTGTTCTTCAGACGTACCTTCAAGTTCGGGCTTGGACCTTTATCTTTCTAATGTTCGCGTATCTTATTAGTTCAGTTTATTTTTCTTTTCTTTTTATATTTGTGAAAAAATAAGATTTATCTTTCCTAAAATGAAATCCCTCTTCATTCGTTTTCAAACACTGAATATCCTTTACTTGACATTTCTACGCAAGCTTGTTTATGTAAATTGTACATTTGGCAACTCTGACTGCTTTATTTTATGTATAAGCATTTACGATATCAATATTAGCTCATTGTCTGTGTAACCAATGAAAGAGCAAGACATGTTATTTTTTAAATTCCGTAAAAATCCGGACTTTTGGATTTACAAAACGCCTTAGGTCATCGTGCAAATACGTAAAATTAACTCTGACGCTCCATAACAGGATTCGATAATACGAATTCTGAAAGAGCTTAAGAAACAATGGATACGTTAAAAGTCCCATTTTCAATTTACTCGCACGCAAACATTGGCCAGCCTGTTATTTTGTTCCTAAGCCCACTATTTCGAATTATCCTCACTGTGCTGCTGTGTGCTTCTGCTTTATGTAGGATTAGATTGAATTGGAAAAAGAAAAGCAAAAAATAGGTTGTATAAATATATAAAATCGTCATCTGCAGCTACTGATCAAATTTGTATAACATTTTCTACATATTTAAAATAATTGCGTGGGCATAAACGCATGTTTAAAACGGATGACTATGACTAAATTTTGAGAGTCTTTCTAAATTACATATTCAAACTACCAAAACGCAGAACGCCATGCGTATATGAAAAGTGGATGCATCTTAAAATAATTAAACTCAGCAATATCTAATTATCATTAATTTTGTAACTGCTTTTGGCAAAAAGTTTTAAAAACATTTTAAAAAAATCCACGAAATATTAGAAAAAATGACGAAGCTCGATATTGGAGAGAGATGACGTTATCTCTCAAGCGAGTACATATGGCGCTTAAGATTGCAAAGTTCGAAAATCTTCAAAAATGTATTATATATCATTACATGTAATTATGTGAATACTTCCTTTACTTTTTTAAGTATAAAGGCGTCGTGATTTGAGGAAGTAGCGTTAAGAAACCTCTTCAGCTTTTTCTTGATTTAAGGAAACCGTTACTTGTCCGTAATCCAGTAAACCTACATTGAACCATGGAGACATTTCGGGAAAAAATAACAATGAGAGCTATTACATGAGATATGC
>NW_024000384.1:0-2533 GCF_014805625.2 Glossina fuscipes
ATGGCAGGTATACTCTTGTAATAAAATTTCTAAAGCTGCAGATATCTCAATTCATCTTTTCAAGACAAAATTGTCTTGCAGGAAGTTGTAAGTGAGTACCGAATCAGTTCTCATCAAAAGCAACTTCAAAGTAATTTTATAAACGCATGAAAAAGATTTTAGAGGTCGTTGCAGTATTAAGAACAGCATAGTGAAGTGAGCTCAGTTCAGATTCGAACTTGCTAAGTTGGTATTCAAAAATACTGTCCATACACACATATTCCCATGTATCATCCTACGCCAGAAAAACAATCTCATAGTATTGAACACTACGTGCTACTTTTCTTACTTATAGCAAATGAGAATTAACCTTAGAAGGAACCTGAAAAGTTTTTGTGCATTCGTGAAAACCAAGAGAACAACATATAACATACTAAGGTAAGTATGAAATGTAAAGAATGTTTTAGAAGAAAGATGTTTATGTGTTGCGTTTAAGTAAACGTTGACAAAATAAAGAAGCGAATATTGCGGAGGGTCAAGCGTTTCAGTGAGTTAATGAATTTTCTGTTCTAAGATTTTGTTTAATTATATATTTTAAAAATTTTATGAAACAACGTGATTTTGCAACTAATTGCGAATGGCAAAAAGTTCTACGAATTATTAAAAGTTCTGCGACTCAAATTTATTTTAAAAAGTTATTTGTTCAATGTCATTTGTTCAAAAAGTTATTGTTAACTAGTCGAATATAAAGTTTGTACATTTTTACCAAATAAAACAAACCATAGAAGAGCAAATAAAAACTATTCAACATCATCATGTACGTAAGAATGGTTTTGTTTTAATGTATTTAAAAGAAGACAATAATTGGCTTAAAAAGCCTTGAAGTGCCGCAGTCTATTGATATCTGTTTTATTGTGTTGATCAGCGCAATGGCGATTGTGTGTGAACCTTCCACATAAAATTTACTGTGGGAGTCTAGTGGAGACTCCCTATGAATACTTGTGACAATATTACAATTTTTGTCTAACTAAGTTGGCTTTAGATTGTGAATAAATCTGAAATAAAAATTCAGCTGGGTCCCCCAGTTTTGTGTTTAATTTATTGGTGTATCCTTCTTATAAATCCTTTTAGCTTAATTCCATTGTTCTGAATACGAAATTTCCACTTTCTCAGTTATGAATATTTTATATTAATTTTTATTTTATTTAAGTAATTGTGTGATTGTTTATCGGTTTTTGATCTAATAACTTCTCGTTAGGCATATGTAGTTTTCAATGCATAATTTCGAAAGATGGGTGTGTCGTTTCTACGTGGTGTGCAGTGTTATATGCAAATATGTGATATGGTATTCATATATCCCATTCGTTATCTGCCGTGAATACCAGAAAATATTTGTCCAGGACTCTGTGGTTTCTTTCGATGGTGCCTAATGTTTAGTAGAAAGAACGAAAATCTTTGTTCCATTCCGAGTAACCGACATATTATTGAATGCTATGCTTTGTTTTAACATGAAATTGATACAATTTTTTCCCATACGATTACGTATTAGGTCAATTCGCATTTTAGCGTTAATATACACAGAAAGCTGCTCGATGCTACCTCGTCTATACATAACAAAGCGTCTAGTGTAAACTAGAGGGTGGTTTATGAGTTATTATTAGAGGTTCTTTTGTGTGTTTTGTTTGTTTGCACGTTTGACGTTGTTTTATTTCTTTACTTTTATTGTTTTATCCCTTCTTGGAACATATCATTGCTTACATGGACCATATTTCATCAGACATATTTTGGTTTAATTTTTGACTTGAATTTTTGAAGTGTTTTAACTCCGAAATGTCCTGAATGTGCACTCCTGTGGCATTCTCTTATAAGTTTCAGTCTTTCTTCCTTGTGAAATTTACTTTGTTTAGTTTTAATGATAGCTTTTCGGCTAAATCTTATTCTTGTCTGATTAAATTTATTGTCATTTTCTACAATCATATATTTAATACCAATTCCTATTTCAAATTTTAACTTTCTTGTTCCTCTCAGATTATTGGTAGAGATACGATTATGTTTGTATTTCCCTCTGACTTATTCTTTGCGGACATGCTGTAGTATTATCACAGTTTGCCGAATTTGTTAATGGTCTTTTTGAGTTGGACGTTGGGGTCATCTTCTTGAGGACATCTGGATCGATATCTATTCTGCTTTCGTGGGACACCTTTTGCTGATTAGTTAACTAACACGTCTACAATTAACGATTAGTTAAGTGAGAAAACGCGGTGAGTTAACGTTTGTATCCCATTTTACGCCCATTGTAGTATGAGATATTGGCTTATTTCTTTTTTTCTCCAGGATCAGGTCTAGAAATTTTATTAAGATAATATTTCATAGATCGTAAATACAGCAAAAATTTATTGATAAAAGCGTTTCATAGTGTGTCATAGCAGTAAATTATAAATAAAAAATTTGTAAAGAAAACTACAGAATGTAAATACACATAACTGATCTTTATGTATGTACCTTTTGTGTGTGTGAGAGAAAATTTAAAAATCTCGGACGCAAATGCGTAAAT
>NW_024000385.1:0-1083 GCF_014805625.2 Glossina fuscipes
TTCAAAGCTCCCGTATTGCATCCACCCACTGAATAAACTACGCCGTTTAAGGAGACAGCAGAATTCTCGCCTCTATCCTCATTCATACTTGAGATAGAAAATAGTTTGTTTTTGGATATATCGTAGACTTTGCATTCGTTTTTCCCTCTTTCATAATCCCTTGTGCCGCCGACAAGAAACACATGAAAGCTTTCATTGCGAGGTTTTGTTCCTGTTTGGCATTTCCCATATAGTTCACTTTGTTTTAATTGACAAGTTAAGGCTTCCATTACGAATTTATTGCATTTTTGATCTTCTATAAGCAGAGGGTCAGCAACAATGTGGTTTGTCAAAAACTCTGTGCTGACAAGAGGTAAACGTATCTGGCTTATAAACTCAGCGAGGTGAATTCTTCTTCTCTCTAGGTCGTGTTTGACCCAATTTATTGCGGCCTTGTAAGCAGTGTCTTCAGGTTTGACTAAGTCTTGCACGTCCTTTATCAATTCCTTGATCTGAAAACATGGTTGTAAGAAGTTACGAGTCAATCCGATGCGAAATTAAATAAAAAACAAATTTATATACATAATACGATCGGTTGGGTTGTGTTGTAAAAATTTCTCTATAGAATGCTAATTAAAGAGCAGAACATGGTTCGAAAATTTAAATGTTCTTCTCAAATGTATCCCTTGGGCTAGAAATGTACCGACGAGTGATTGATGATGGGCACAAGATTCTCACTTCAACTCCCACTATGTTCTTTCCCTGTATAACTCGTTTATAATGCAGTTTATCACGCCTTCTTTAGAACATTTTACAATAAATATCTAGCCTCACATCTGGCTTCGAATCCTACCTCATGTTGGCTTTGCTTTACATTCGCTGCAAAGTAGAGCAATGGGAAACTCATAGTTGTAAGGGAATCTCTAAATACTCAGTAAGTTGCCATAATTGTAATCTTCTCTTCTGCTAACGTGCAATCGCTTGTCAATTGTCCAGTTAAACTGAGCAATAAACGAGAAAAGCCGCTACTAGGAAACTAATTTCTTTACGTTAAAGCGCTTCAAGAGAGCTAGAAAGAAGGAAAAGAAAGTTTTGTGCAACATT
>NW_024000386.1:0-1445 GCF_014805625.2 Glossina fuscipes
TACCAAGTCTGGAGAGTCAATTATGTCATTTATTAACACAACTAAGAGTGAGACAACAAGGTCATACTCGCGTCTCGCTAGTGAAGATAGGGCTAAGAGTAGCAATCTATTTTCATAAAATGGCAAGACGATTTGTTGAGCACCATGCAACCAAGTTATCTATGTCATGTTGTAAAAAATAGAAGCAAGATTTCGAGGTAAAGGAAGAGAAGGTTTTAATGTCATCAATGAACCTTAAGATGCGGATTGATGGAGGCTCATTGACATACAGGCAGAATGGCAAGAAGTTCCCAAGTACCTCTTAAAAGACTTGATGTCGGGGAAATTTTGTCAGAGGTGATGGAGTTGAAAATAATTCCAAAAGATAAGGGCTTATCTATTTTAATAAGCACGATGGGATACCGAAACTCTGAAGTTGGTAAGAGTAATTTTAGTGATTACTATGTCTGTATATACGATACCAGTTTGTGATCAACTATGGACTCTCTTGAATAAATTACAAGTAAATTCTAAAAGGGCCGTTAGAGTCGACCTTTTTTGAGAAAGGAAACAGGGAAATAAGTGATTTGATAAATTAAATAAGTAACAATTCGTTCAAACAGCTGTGCCGAAGCACTCAACTTGGCTACCTCTAGAGAAATCTTCTTCCACATTTATGCAATGGATATCAACTTGACGGGAAAACGCCGGTTTTCGGTTTATGTGCTTTATTATGTCAATTGTCTTGCTAGAAAAATACCGCACATAAATTTATCTTTTCAACATTCATTTCATTTCCAAATATTCACTATCTATCATGTTACGATTCGTGTAGCACGATCCTCGGATCTTTTTTGCTCTTATATTTACTCGTGCTTACTCTGTTAATTCGCTCACAACCTTATATCAATTGTTTTTGCAATATAAATTACGTTCATGAATTGCTGACTAATTCATTTCTTTATATTTCATCTTCTATATTTTTTGCCACGACTTTTACTTCGCTTAAAGACGGGCGAATGCTACTGTCTTGCTTAGGGTTGCGTGGTTCTCCACAAGAGAAGAAATTTCTGTTTCCGCACTTCCTTCGAAGTGTTTCATTGTCACTTTGTCGAAATCAACCCTAAATCAGGATCGATCCTCTCTTTTCTATCTGGTCAGTCAGAAGGTAATCCTGTCTCGTTTACAGCCAGTCTTCACCCATCGCTACCATACATACCACAACTGAGTCTCAGTTCTATTTACATTTTCCCGGATTTTGGTCCTTACCGCAGAAAATTTTTAAATTTGAGGGTCTAAAAATAAGCCCACTTGGTACATAAGATTTTTTATTTTTTTTGTTTTATTTTCTATTTTTCCGATGATAATTTCTAAAAGTTATCGTGCAGAAGTCATTTAGTCAAAATTGAGGGAAGCATGAAAATATTATGCATACATTTAAGCCTAAGTATTTTTTTTAAGGATCA
>NW_024000387.1:0-1445 GCF_014805625.2 Glossina fuscipes
AATGCAATTCGAATTGAAATTTTCTGTACGATTGGAGTAATACAGATTTGAAAAATGAATATAGGTGACCTAAATGATGTTGCTCCTGTTTCAATTCCCAATTTAGTTATTTCTGAAAATGACGTTTTTAAGGGTTGAGCGCTCTAAAATGCACTTGTGCGCCTGGACTTGATGGAATTCTATCATGTGTACTTAAACCTTGCGCTGTCGAGTAATTTGGCATTATCTCGAAGATCTTTAACCAGAAATGAGGTGTTTTCCCTCTGTGTTGGAAGAGTACTTTCCTATTCACAAAAGTGGAAGTAGACAACTCGTTGAGAACTACAGGGGCACAGCCAAGTTGAGGTTTTGCCTAAGCTGTTCGAGCGAATTATGACTTAGCATTTGGCCTTTATCATTAATTCGTATATTTCTCCACACCAGCATGGCGTTCGGAAAGGAAGATCTACGGTCACCAATTTGTTAAACTTTACTTGTCTTAACCTGCTCCGTAGCAATCACATTACCTTCAAAGTGACTTGAATGAATTAGTTGCATGGTGCTCTTTGAATCTTCTCAAACTTAATCTGAGTAAATATAAGAAGCTTTCTTTCTCAAGAAGAAAGTCATTCATTATCAGTATTTCATAGATTCGTACAAGTTGGACGACGTCGATTCTTTCATAGATTTAGGCTTTCTATTTGACCATAGATTACGTTTTAACTTGCACATTGAACTCTCGTTAAGCTAAGCTAGGTCCGCGCTTGGTTTTATAAAGAGGTGGTCCAAAGAGCTTGATCATCCTTACATCACGAAAAGACTGTGCATGTGTTTGGTTAGACCTTTACTTGAGTATACCTCTGCTATGTGGTCTCCTTCATCAAGCTATGTAGATTCGATTGAATCTGTTCGAAAGCAGTTCTTGCTGTTTGCCGTTTGGAATTTGGCTTGGGACCCGATTGCCTCTTTTCCCCTCTATGGAAATAGGTTGTTTCTATTATCCTTACCTTCACTTGGGAAAAGTAGATTTCTTCTTGGGGTTTCCTTGTTAATCAAAGTAATGAATGGTACTATTGACTCGCCCGGATTACTTGATAAGATAAGCTTAAATGTTTCTAACCGCGTCTCTAGGCACTTTATCGTAATTAAGCTTAGTCAATGTAAATGCAATCATGAGCTGTTTAACCCACTCAGAGTTGTTTGCAGAAGCCTAGATGTCTGTCACTTATTCTCATTATCGGACTCTTTAAAGTCTATTAAAGCAACTTTCCTTAATATGCGCGATTTATCTATGTCGTACTTAAACTAACATTTCGTTCTTAACATCTCATTTTTATTTAAAGTAATGTTGTGTTTTTAACGTGTTGTGATTAATTTTCTCTTAATAATACCAGTTATGTGGCTATCAAATAAAAAAACTTAGAGAGTAAAATGCGAAGAGCATAGTGGTGGCCATGCAAAATTTG
>NW_024000388.1:0-1183 GCF_014805625.2 Glossina fuscipes
AAGCATATTTGTTTTGCTACACAAGAAACAGTCAAATAAACCATGACCACAATGTACGTTATTTACGTAGGTTTTATGTTATATACCGAATAATTCCATAAATCTTTGGCAATTTATTAAAATGGATCAGGAATACACTCCAATCAGAGTACCCATATTTTTGTAACATCTATTTTATGCAATACATCTCGCGGAAGGACAATACCCTTAATATATATAAAGTTATTTTTATAAACTCTTTCTATAAAATTTACTTTTGTTCTATAATATTCAATCAATGTATTCTAATAAACTTCGTGCATACATACCTTTCATTTAAGAGTGTATAAACTTCCTGTATATTAAATATTTATAATTACAACAAAAAAAAAACGAATATATTAAATTTCTCTTGTCTTAGCTTCTAATTTATCCCATCCTATTATTGTATCCATCACCGAAGGATAAGGAGTATATTCATTTTGTCAAAACGTTTGCAAAGTGCAGACGGAATCTTCAGAGACACACAAGTATATATAAATTCTTGATCAGCATCAAGTTTTAAGTTGATTTAAGCATGTACGTTTGTCCATCTATGTAATGTTTGCTGGTGGAAAAAATGACCATAAAGCATCGAATTTAAATTCGACAGAAACACTGAAAGTTTTTGCATGCACATTGGTATTGATAATGGAATAAATCGGTCGAGGAAAACGCCTTTAGTACTATGTGAACTAAGAAGATCCCAGTATTTCAAAAGTAATAAAAAATTGATTTTGTGCTCATTACTCACTATAGAAGGTAAATTCACAAAAATTAAAACCCGTATTCTGCGGGTGATGCTGTAGTGCTAGTACGAAAATGGAGAAAAATTGACCCAATATTATAGTGTATCAACATTAACTTTTTGTTTCAATAACTTTATAAGGCACAGCAAGAAGCTTCAAAAATTCTGTAAAGCATTTAAAATTTTTTCCAGTTACAGATTCGGACTACACCTAAGCATTTCAATCTATTTGCCCGGCTATCTGAGTGTACGCTCAATTATGAGTTATCGCCTACAAATTCGCATTAGAATTTGTAAGTGACCTCAAATTCTCAAAGGACACGCTTACAACGACCATGCGTCTATGCAACAAAAACGTTTATTTGGAAAATAGAAAAAATTAGTCGCGCCCACTGTTTATTGTAGAGTATGAAGATA
>NW_024000389.1:0-1940 GCF_014805625.2 Glossina fuscipes
TCGAATAGAACTTTCTTACCTCTTATATCTATTCTATTCCACTTCTTCTATCTTATGGATGGCAGGTTGTAACATTTTTCCTTATATATCAAATAGATATTAAAAAAACGCGTGAAAAATATTTGAATTTGTTTGTTTGTTTATTTTGCCACGCATATAATTTAGCTGCAATATAGGTTCAAGTGCGTAGATTAAAGAAGCACTTAAAGTACGATATCATGTATAAGTAAACAAGGGAGAAAAAAAAACAAAACTGAACGTGTCTATTTAGTTTTTAAATTTATTTGCAACTATAATGCCATCGTCTAATACATTGATTTACATTAACTGTAAAGCATGTGGAGGGAAGGAACTAAAATACTGCTCGAGTAATCATCCTTCTCTATGACTAATCTTAGCAATCCTTAGTTCAGAATTGGGAAGAACTTAGTGTTTAAAACTATTTAAGGACCAATCATTGGATGTCGGAGCCTGCTGCAGCGCATTCGGATATCGAGCTGAGCGGAATACAAACGATGAAATATTTAATACACGTCTATCCCACAGGCGAAACGTATTAAGCTGAGACTAACTAAACCCTTGTCTTGTTCCGGAATCTGATTAAAGATTCTGATTTTTATTGTGATTGCTGCTGCCTTTTGAATTTTGCGTGCGGTGATTCCATTCTTTGTGATTCGTTGCTGCTATAATTCAATAAAAAATCAGTTTGGGTAATTTTATGATAAATAACAATCGCCGTGATCAAGACGCTCTTTGTGCTGTTATACGATTTTTTTTAATGTTGGTAAATATAAAATTAAAAAAAAAAACTTTATAAAAAAATAAGAAGTTAATGGGATGAGCAGCGGTACCTCACGTCGCAGAATTCATCCGAATCAATGCATATCATTACACACTGCTACTCCTGTTATTATCTCTTTAGAATCAATCTATGAAATATGGTTTGGCCACAAAGCCGCTCGATCTCCCTCGAAAGTGGGGACGTTAAAATTTCCAAGGCCAGATTCGTTGCCCACGCGAGAAGTGAGTATTCCTTGTTTATCCAATCCAGAAATAACTCCTCACCAAAAATCGAACTCGTCCGAAATTTTTCCTAAGAGTTCTGTATTTTAGGGATTTTTTTTGTTTTAACAAACAAATAAAAGTCACCACTTCCGATGCGGCTACGGCAAAGTCTATTGGCGCCAATGCTACACTTGACAATATCTAAATCGTGTATATTCCATTGGAATATCCATTGATATTGGAATATCAGTTCAGTGAACATGAAATTTACTCTACGGCGTCTGCCAAAAATGTACTCAACTTCGACATTTACCTGATTTCTGTAAAGTTGTAAAAGTCATGCGTTTCTACAAATTCCATCGTGACCCCAATAATCGTGTGCCTTTTTACACAGTCCGCCTAAGTTTTTCGGGGAATTTATTACTGTCCCATATTTATTCAGAAGGTATTAATTTCCCAATTAAACGTAAATGTTGAGGTTTCGGTCACACAAACACTCTGTACGCCTCAAGCACTGCTCTGCTCTTCCTTTGACATAAGCCATGAGTGCACTTAGATTTGTGCTCAAATTAAAAAATGCATCAAATGTAAAGGCGAGCATTCACCAAATTCGAAAAGCTGCAAAGTTCAAAAAAGACGCAGCGGATCATCTAGTTAAATTTACTCATTCTCTCGGAGCATTTACGCTCATCCAAATAATAATTTTTCAATTTTTCTCGAGTTTTTCCCTAAGCCGTCTCCACCGACTTCACAATTGACAATCAAGTCACCCAATACTGAGACTGCAGTCTTGGTGCCAATGAAAAACATGCTAGACCCTGACATCGTCATATCTTCTTCTAATAAAAACCCTAATTCCTGGTGACCATGACACGCTTAGCAGGAATTCTTCTTCGGATCACGAAATGATTAGCGATCTTACCAATACCTCCAAC
>NW_024000390.1:0-3016 GCF_014805625.2 Glossina fuscipes
GGGATCTCCTTTCGAATTTTTTTTTCCCGCCGCTTGTTTTCCTAGACGGCTCACCGCCCTATACTGGTGCTGCCACGGTTTGGAATTGGGTCGCCCTCGTGCAGCGGTAACCATTTATCTGCTTGATTGTGCCAGATGTATGCTTCTTTCGCTGCATCGCTCGTGCCCTCCATATCGGCACTGGAACCGTAGAAGGTGTTAGGTGACGGTGAGGCTAGCTCGCTAAATTGCCCTTGCTGTGGGCGATGATACACACTCGGCCCTCTGTTGTTACTACTCGTATTAGCGCTAACGTTGCTGACTTTGCTTGCTTTGGATCTGTAACCTAGATCCTTTTTATTCTTGTTTGTTTTCCTGGATGCTGTGATCGCGATTGTAGTATCTCCTCGTGTCGTAACGCTGTGTACTTCTTTGAACGCTCTTGCTGATCTCACTGTTGCGTTCACGACCCTTTCATGGGTTCCATGCATAGGCTCTGGAATATCAGGCCTAGTTGTTGCAGCTTTGGCTGCTTTGTTCTTTGTTGTTGAGGGCATTGTTCTTGCTGCTCGGACATCTATTGTTGCTCTCTTCGTATTAGTTGGCCCGGATTCTCTCTCTACTTCGCAAGATGATAATTTTTTTACTTCGATAATCTTTTGTTCAGTTATTGCAGGCTTTTTATGCATCTTTCTGTTGCGGTCGTTGTCTTCAGGGTTGCTTTGATTTTCTACTTCGCTCTCGTGAACGCTACGATTTGCTTGGTCAATAGGTGGTGGCGGCGGGACAATTTCCTCATAATGCTCAGCCCCGGTTGATAGCGGCTCTACTTTCAAATCAGATGCGCCTAAACCAAACGCGTAATCTTGGTGTTGTGTTCCGAATAGTAATTTGCTTGGCAATGTGGGCATGCTGTTTTTGCTGCCTAATTTCACGGAATGGCCGGCTACGATGAACACAGTGCCTGTTTTCGCCAGAAAGTCCATACCGAGGGTGAGGTGGTCGACGCTTCTTCTCACCACCAATAGCTCCACGTTAAAGGACATATCGCCTATCTTCGCCTCTACCGTTATGCTACGTTTGCTATCTTGTGATGCGCCATCTACCATTCGAATGGTTTGGCTTCTCGTCTCAGAGTTTATTATGTGGGGGATAAACCCGATGAAATCTTCGCGGATGATGCTTCTGGTAGCCCCAGTGTCCACGACGCCTGTTGTCGCTAGGCCGCCAATGGTGAGGGAGGCTACCAGGGTGCTTCCGGTCATTTCCACAGTTTTTGGCACCGCATCTGGCGGCGGTTTCCTTCGTTCTATCGATTCATACACTGTCATACCTCGTGCTTGTATATGTTGACCAGCGGTTTGTCGGCAGCAGTCCTTTGTCAGAACGCCCGGGCGGCCACAATCCCAACAGAACAAAACACGCTGATTAAGACAATCGCGCGCAAGGTGGCCTGGTTGGGCACATCGATGACAAACGTTTCTGCTGGCACTGCTGGTATTCATCGTGGTCGGGGCATTCTCTCTTGGTGCACGGCATATACCTGATGTCACCCTTGGCAGGGGTGCCACTGTTGGGGCGGGGATATCTTCGAATCGCTCTCCCAGAGCTATTATCTCATTTAGGTCTTTGCTGGAGGTGTCCCCGAAGAAAAGCTGATACTTCCGCTGACTGTTTCGGGCGATTCTGTCTAGTTTCTGTTGTGTCGTATAATCAAGGTGCCGCATCAAGTCCTGCAGGCGAAGCGCGTAATCTTTAAATTTCTCGCCGGCTAGCTGGAATGTCTGTCGCACCTGGTCATCTAACCGCTTTAGGTATCGGGTGGGCAAGAAGAATTTGAAGAACTCCTGCTTGAATTCCGGCCACCCTAACCATACTCTGCGGTTGTTCCGGTACCAAATTGCTGCTTTACCATACAGCAGCTCCATTATGATTCGTGGCATGATGTCTGTCGGCAAGTCGTATACTTCGCACAGTTTCTCTATGCGTGCGATGAACTCCAGGGCGCAGCTCTCGCCATCGTAGCGTACCGACCATTTACAGATGCGGTCCATGGCCGCGCCACATGAGATGCGCTCTTGCGCCTGGCGCTTGGGACTTGCACCTCGCACGGTGCCTTCCGGCAGTTGCAGCATTCTTGGTGTGTATTCCGCCTCCAGTTCTGTCAGCTTCGCCTTCTGCTCCGTTGATAAGTCGGGGGTTGCAATAAGGGCTGTCACTGCTTTCCGCATATCCTCGACAGTCCCCTTGGTGTCTAGGTCGAGCGATCCACACATGTCGCTCAACTCCTCCTTTCGCAGGCTGTACAACCAGGATGTTTTCACCATGCTGGCTCCTTCCTTAGCCTCTGTTCCGATAAGCTCACGGCTTGTATGCTTACTTCCTTGTTTCTGCTGATCCGAAGGTCCCTGCTCGGGCGCCACTTGTAACGAGTTTCCTTAGGCGGGGTATACCCAGTCAATCCAGGATCCGTTGCAAGAAAATTTTTAATAAATAATCAGGCCCTTCGGGGGAGAGTGGTGTTATGATCTCTTAGCTTTATTGGTTCCTCTTTACTGGACGGAAGTATGAAATGGCTGGGGCAAGGAAAAGGAACCAATAAAGCTAAGAGATCATAACACCATTCCCCCCGAAGGTCCTGATTATTTATTAAAATTTTCTTGCAACGGATTCTGGATTGACTGGGTATACCCCGCCTAAGGAAACTCGTTACAAGTGGCGCCCGAGCAGGGACCTTCCGATCAACAGAAACAAGGAAGTAAGCATACAAGCCGTGAGCTTATCGAAACAGAGGGTAAGGAAGGAGCCAGCATGGTGAAAACATCCTGGTTGTACAGCCTGCGAAAGGAAGAGTTGAGCGAGATCTGTGGATCGGTCGACCTAGACACCAAGGGGACTGTCGAGGATATGCGGAAAGCAGTGACAGCCCTTATTGCACCCCCGACTTACCAACGGAGCAGAAGGCGAAGCTGACAGAACTGGAGGCGCAATACACACCAAGAATGCTGCAATTGCCGGAAGGCACCGTGCGAGGTGC
>NW_024000391.1:0-1247 GCF_014805625.2 Glossina fuscipes
TCAACCCGTGCAGGTTACTATGCTTTCTATTAACTTTCTGCAGTCCTATCGGCCAATTGCCTATGCTTCAGTCTACTCGTTTGTCTCTTGTTTTGCCTGCACACCAATTTTTTCCGTGTTTACCCTAAAGTGCATTTTGGAGTTGAAAAATTGGGATAAGTAAAATTTAAAAATATGCGATTTATTCAAAAAACTCACTTTTAATAGCCCAGCGATATTTCGACAATTTACAGCCAATAACAGCTATGCGCACTCATCATGCCTCAAATATAGCAACTTTATTTCAATTCACTTCAGATGTTATGGCATATCACAAAGGCAGAAGAATGGAGTGCTTCAATAGTCTAAGGGTGGAATAATTTTTATAGTAAGAGAATAAAAAATATATTTGCCTAAACTAACCTCACGGGCCAAAATCTATTCTAACAATTTTCCGTAATCACGGATGATTTTGAAATTATATAAAAGTATAAAAGTAAGAAAATTGTATTCTTTCGTGACCGAATCTCTTATGCACATCATTGTGATCCTAAAAAAAAGTTATAGAACTAAATTTTACTCTATAGCCTTATATGGGCGTGGATGTATTTTTATATTTTTAGAATAAAAGTGGATATTTATATCGGGTATGCGTCGTACCTTATGAGTAACGTTCTTCGCTTTTATTTTTGCGAACGGAAGAATGTAATTTAAATTATTTCATTCGATTGATTTAAATTGATGGATATACAAAATATGACCTCAGCCGAATGAAAATTTTTTATGTGTTTTTTGATCCGATTATTTTTTTTCCAGTTCGTATTGGAATATATAACAAAGATTAAAATAATTCGATCAGAAAACAATTTAACTAATCTTATCCAGTGTTTTGCGACGATAACTGCGCATTCTCATGTTTACATATAGTTGAAAGAAATATTTTTATACGGGTCAATTGGTCTCAAGAATGTGGAGATGGACGCATTGCTGGAAAGACTTGAGACAAGTGGCGGACGCCAGATTTGTGTTCAGTTGCGAAGAATGCTTTATGAGACTGTTCTTCTTTGACTATAATTGATAGAATTTAATTGAATAATTTTTTTAAATCGGTTTCTTCTTTTTTTTATTGTTCTAGGCAATGGGCATTTTGTAGCTTGATCAGTTGGGGTTTCTGTAGCAACACTTGATTGGAACATTCTTCCTTAACTGAGTTCGTAATTGAAATAAAATTAATTAATTTTTCTTCCAAATACAATAATTTTCCCAAA
>NW_024000392.1:0-2074 GCF_014805625.2 Glossina fuscipes
GTAATTTCATACAAAAATGAACTCTACAAAATTTGGAATATCTACACTTCTTTTTATATCCTGTATATTGAGCATCGTTGTTTTGATAGACTTCAAAGAGTCCGATATTGACATTAAGTGATAGACATCGTTTAGGTTTCTGGAAACAACTCTGAAAGGGTTAGTAAACACTTTGTAATTACATTGGATTCAGATGAATGAATATAAAATGATAATAGGGATTAGGGACGTTAAAGTTTATCTCAACAAGCAATGTGGACGAATCGATGGTACCGTTAATTAGTTTAGTTCAGTTTTATCCTGTATAATTAATTATTCTTTAAATGCGTGTAAAACGATAAAGCAATAATATAAAAAGAAATTTAAAAATTTCTTCGCACAAAGTAAAACAGCACGACCACAGTGTGCGCGCAGAGCCGCAAACTTGATAATGATTAGGATTCTAGAATATTACAATGCAATCTTCTCTATTTCTGCTATAACTATATATTGTGAGGAACCAAAGTCGCCTCTGATTTTGGCCTCACAGATTCTTCGTCTCTGAGGGGGAGTGCTAGAGTAAGTTAAGTTAAGAGTAAGAAGTAAGTCTCCAAGTGTTAAAAAAGAAAAATCTTTAAATAACCAAAATAAGCTTCTCTGCTCATGTTAGTGAAAGTTATTATCTTCCGTAGAATTGATTAATATTGACCGCGTTATGGCAGGTATACTCTTGTAATAAAATTTCTAAAGCTGCAGATATCTCAATTCATCTATTCAAGACAAAGTTGTCTTACAGGAAGTTGTAAATGAGTACCGAATCAGTTCTCATCAAAAGCAACTTCAAAGTAATTTTATAAAGGCATGAAAAAGATTTTAGAGGTCGTTGCAGTATTAAGAACAGCATTGTAAAGTGAGCTCAGTTCAGATGCGAGCTTGCTAGATTGGTATTCAAAAATACTGTTCATACACACATATTCCCATATATCATTCTACACCAGAAAAACAAACTCGTAGTATTCAACACTACGTGCTACTTTCCTTACTTACAGCAAATGAGAATTAACCTTAGAAGGAACCTGAAAAGTTTTTGTGCATTCGTGAAAACCTAGAGAAAAACATATAATGTGTTTACCTTAGTATGAAATGTAAACAATGTTTTAGAAGAAAGATGTTTATGTGCTGCGTTTAAGTAAACGTTGACAAAATAAACAAGCGAATATTGCGGAGGGTCAAGCGTATCAGTGAGTTAATGAATTTTCTGTTCTAAGAAATTGTTTAATTATATATTTTAAAATTTTATGAAAAAATTTATTTAAATAATATGATTTTGCAACTAATTGCGAATGGCAAAAAGGGCTACGAATTATTAAAATTCTGCGACTCAATTTTATTTTAAAAAGTTATTTGTTCAATGTCATTTGTTTAAAAAGTTATTGTTAACTAGTCGAATATAAAGTTTGTACATTTTTACCAAATAAAACAAAAGGGCTTATGTCACAAGAAGGATCATTATCGGAGTGATATTGTATCTACGATTTCTTGGTCTTGTGAGTATTTGCACTTTTTTCAGAAGACAACAGAAATAAGTTTCTCTTGACTACTCTTTTCCGATCATATTTTTCCATTAAATCTGGGTCTCCCAGTTTGGTGTTTAATTTATTGATGTATCCTTCTTGTAAATCCTTTTGGTTTAATTCCATAGTTCTTAATATAAAATTTCCACTTTCTCTGTTATGAATATTTTAGATTAATTTTTATTTTATTTAAGTAATTGTGTGATTGTATATCGGTTTTTGATCTAATAACTTCTCGTTAGGCATATGTAGTTTTCAATGCATAATTTCGAAAGATGGCGTTTCTACGTGGTGTGCAGTATTATATGCAAATATGTGATATGGTATTCATACATCCCATTCGATATCTGCTGTGAATACCCGAAAATATTTGTCGAGGACTCTGTGGTTTCTTTCGATGGTGCTAATGTTTAGTAGCAAGAAGGAAAAGCTTTGTTCCATTCCCAGTAACCGACATATTATTGAATGCTATGTTTTGTTTTAACATGAAATTGATACAAATTTTTTCCAAGGGGCATTCG
>NW_024000393.1:0-6524 GCF_014805625.2 Glossina fuscipes
CTAATTATGGATGATGTCATGGAAAAGTTGGATCTTCAAAGATACATCGGAAGAAAAGTTAGAGAGAAAATTGCAGAAGGAAATTTACAATACCATCATCAACACTACACTTGCATTAACCCTCAATTAACTCCACCTCTATATCCAACAAATGTTGAGAAAACCAAGATCCAAACATTTTCGAGAATTCGCCTTGGTCATACAATTGCAACTCACCAATGGATCCTGAAGAAGTCTTCTCCCCCAAACTGCTGTTGTGGACAAACTCTTACTATAAAGCACATTCTCTGCGACTGCCTCAACTTTTCCTTGGCTAGAAGTATTGCATTTGGAACGATTAACCCTTTTGTACATTCTACAATCAACTTCAGAACAGAATATCAATTCAATATTTTACTTTATTAATACTACTAAGCTTATTATCTAATATCCATTTTTTTAAATTAGAGCCGATAGCCTGTGTTGCTAGTGCTCAATGTCTTTTTTTTTAGTCTAAGAATTCAATTCATTAGTCTAAAATTAAAATAATAATAATAATAATAGTATTCACGTTTTCTTTTCATCGAATTTTATTTTTTTGAGATCAAATAGCAAACATACACACATTCGCATGAGTGAAATTAAATAAACACTTTGAGACTATTTCTTCTACAATTTTCTTTTCCATTCCAATTAAACTGCCAAACTATGTATAAAAATTAGGGCGTTTGCCCTACTTTAAAACAAATCATTAGTTGTCCGAAATTTAAAAGAAAAGCCTCAAATGTATCTTTGGTTGTAGTGGTGGTGGTGAACAAAAGCAAAGTCTCTTATAACGTACTTCGAGTTGCTTGTTAAATTCTATGCGAAGGGGTTTGGCTTTTGAAAAGCATTAAAAATGTTTTGAAAAAAAAAAACAATTTAGACAATAAATAGATGCTATGTAAATATGTAAAGAGCGTCATGTTTTAATTAATAATAATGTCTTAAAGCGAATTGTTATTTAATTTCAATGAAATATTCATTATTATAGTGAAAATAAGTTAAAAATAAGGAATAATAAGCCCAAGATTAGTTTGTTGCCCATTTATAATCTTTATCGTTGAAATTGTCTTAATCGTCATTGTAATCCGCAAAATCTTCGTCGTTATCGTCATCATATATGATATTATTGCGGCATTCAGATTTTGTACCATTTTCAGTGTTTTCCTTACTATCGTCAGTTTTCTCACATTCTCCCTGGGAACGATGGTGAAACACGAATGATAGTTTGCCAAACTTGCGATAAAATACTATCTGGCAAACCCTTGTAATTGGAATAATGGTACCACTGCGACAAATGAGATGTACAATCACTATCCGTGGGAGGAACTTGAGTTTGTATATTATTAAAGCATCGTTTACATTTCAATCTAATGAACATCTCATTAATATCTAAGTGCTGCAAATATCTGGTTTGTTCACTTGCTTGTTGTGTGTATCGGATAAAATTTCAGATTCATAATGGAAAAGATCTTTAAGATCATCGCGGGTGAAATTTTTCTCTTCGCTCTCGTTATTGTCGATTATAGCACTAGTTAAAGACTTTTGTGGATGTGTCTTTGTAGGATTTTCTCCCAAATGGAACCGGTCTAGCAGTGTCTTCAATAAGCTTTCACTAATATGGTGCAAATAAGGAATTTTCTTACTTACTGCCACAAGACGATAGATAAAATAAGGTTTTTTCTGCCCGTCTCTCCATAGCTTGCTCGTCATTAGCGGGATTCCAATCCGGATCAAACATGAATAAACGATTAGCACCGATTAAATGCAAACCGCAACCGCCTGCTTTCGAGCTTAACATAAATTGATTAAATTCAGATCATTAAATTGTTCTACAACTTTACTCTTAATAGACATCGAACCATCCAACCGTACTTAAGGATATTTCGTAAAATAAACCTGCACAACTGAAAATTTGCAAATTGTTTTTTAATTGAGAGTTAAACGCCGCTTCCTTGCTAGCTGCTCAAATAGGTCCAATGTTGGAGTATAATTCGATATTAACACCACCTTATCATTACTATTAGCTTTTATAGCTGCCAACATGAAATCCGACAGCATAATTTTACGGCTTAATTCTGGGTTAAACATTCTAAACAGATATCAAAAAAAAGTCCAAAGCATAATTGTAGTTTACAAAATTTTCATGAATTTTTAATGTTTTACAAACCAATTTTGAATTCATATGTTCTTGTATATTTCTTTCACACCGCGTTTTGAATTGTAAACAATTTCCTATATTTTTGTCCACATTTGTTAGAAGCTCTTCTCTTTCTTTCTTTTTAAAACCGCTTTGCTTTGTTGAAATACAAATAAAAAAAAATATGTAGTAATAAATTTTAAAAATGTGGCTTATATGTATGAAGAAATATTATTTACACGCTTAGAGTACGAAACTGAAGAAATCCGGAAATCAAATCTAAGTTAAATTGGTTTTACAAATTTATTTGAATAAATATTTAAAGCTCCCTAATTAAAATGAAAGATTTTAGCACTAATTCGTTTATTCAACACTCTCTCCACACAAATACATTTAATGAAGAGGCTAGTGGTGACTTTTTATGAATTCGTTTCCCCACCTCAGCTACATCACAACTTCAGAGTGTAAGTAAATGAGCGAACTTCGAATTTCACAACTTTAGAGGGTAAGTAAATGAGCGACCACTTGTTAGAATGTAAATATTGGCAATATTCTCCTTTCTCCGCATCACATAAATATACATAAAAATAAATGAAAATACAGGTGCATAGAAATAAACATGAAATTTTTAATGAAGCAATTTCGTATGAAGCAATATTAGAAAGCGAATAAATTAATTAAATGTTTTAATTTTAAAATATTTCTATCCACTTGTAACATTTGAAATTTCGGCTTATGCTAATAAAAAAAAATATATATATAAATATTCCCCTGTCCATCTTGGAATTTGGAGTACATTTAACCGTATCCGTCCGAATTTCAGTTATCTGTAGTCGAATCATCGGT
This sequence comes from Glossina fuscipes, assembly GCF_014805625.2. Lineage (NCBI taxonomy): Eukaryota > Metazoa > Arthropoda > Insecta > Diptera > Glossinidae > Glossina > Glossina fuscipes. Next base: position 3,008 of record NW_024000393.1, read on the forward strand.
GCGAGCGATGTATTTTTTTCAAACCTTTTAAGCTGATTACTTATTTTAAATGTTCCTAAAAATTATGGTTTTTTATTTTTTTATACAAATTTAACAATGTGTTTAAAGTTACAGCCTTTTTTCATTTTATTTAGTTGACTATTATTCCTATTAAATACGTTCGTTTTTTGTGACTTTAAAAATATGAGATAACGAATTAATAGTTTTTGTTGTCCTTTTAAAATGAATTGGGTAATGTGTTAAGCGTGTAATATTTTTATTAATGAACGTCTTACGTTTTGATTTTATTTTATTTGTATTTTTTTTTTCTAGTTATTAAATATTATTATTTTTGTATATGCAAAATTTTTTCCTTTGAGTAAAAAGAGATAAAATTTTAATGAAAGAAAAGGCTTGTATACAAATTTTCATAAACGGTAAAGAAATTTCTGTCGAATTGGAAAAGACTTTGTTTTATCACATCCTTTCTTTTATTCAAATATTTTAAGTGCATATGTTATTGTGTTTTGAATTCTTTATTTTATGTATGCATTGCAGATATTCAAAATCAAACATAGAACTTTTAAATAATTGGTGTAGTACATATGAAAGATTATGAAAAATTAAATAAATTATTGGAAATTAAATGCAAAAGGAAGTGTTTGTATCTAGTAAAAAGCCATTCTCTTCCGCTATCCGTACGAAAATCAGAAAATGCACTTTAAAATCAAACTTTCATTAAGTGTTCTTTTGGTTTTCGAGTCTATTAAATAGTTAAATAAAGATATTTTAAGAATTTGTCTATTCATAAGAAATGAAAATGTATTTTAAAATTGTTAAATTAATTTTAAGTTAATCAAATGAAATTGTAATATTGCCTACCATAACCAAAGCGCAACAAATAATTGTTAATTAACCATTACTTAACACTTTAAAGAATGTATAAATAGAATTTTTATTTTTGCAATTCTAACATGAAATTCTTTATTAAATTAAATAGGCAAAAAACAAAACTTTAAAAGAAAAAATAGCATTAGAGATAAAGTTAAAAACGTATGTAAATGTGCAATATGTCCATTGTTAATTAAATTGTTTACTGAATTGCTTTTGTCTTAACTCCAAATCTTATAAAAAATGTCATGTTTTTCTCTCTTAATATTAGTTGAATCAATACTTAATTAATTATTAATACGCTAGTGAGTCTTGGAAAAAATACAAACAAAATTGAAAAAAATTAGATTAGATAATAATATGTCAATATTAGTCCTCAGGCACTAATGATTTCTATACTCCTGTATTCCCTTTTAAATTAATGATTATTTATTTCCTTGATTAAATATCAGACGTTATACTTCATTTCTATGTTAAAGCAAATCTTTCATAGAATTCTTTATAAATAACGGAAACGTCAAATCATAAGGCCCAATTTTAGCAAAATGAATTTTGTAATTAAACATTTTATCATTCTTTATCTGTCCACGTCAAAACCAGAAACTAGGACCTATCACCATATAAAGACTCTCCTTTCGTAAGAACCCTCATAGGTGTGGGCCGCTGAAAATAAACTAACTTAGTTAATGTTTATGCGAAATTATTACTATGCGTCAATTTTCATTAAAAATTATCATAATGACTCCTTACTTAGTTTTCGTAGAAATCATTACACGGAAGCGAGTTTGGAAAATTGGCTTATCCGATCCACATTTTTCACAACGATTTGGCACGCCAAAATAAGTAGGGATTTTGTGTCGTTAATAAGAAAACTTATGAACTGCATTTGTGCTAAAGATCCTATTTAAAAAGTATATTGTTTATACAGTACAATAATGTCTAATAATGACGATAATAATAATAATGGCAATAACAATAATAGGAATAATACCCTACAAAACTTGCTTTTTTCAAGAATTTATGTTAAATAAATTAAAAACAAAGCGTTTCTTGTGTGGAATAAGCACAGTTGGTATGTTTTCTTTAATTGCTGGCTTCAGTCGATCAGTTGGATTTGATTTTAACAGTGTTATCCACACTGATTTTGAAATATTTGTGCTCCTTTTCAACCACCTCATAAAGTCCTTCATGTGGCTGTTCTAAGCTGTCTTGGTTTATTATGCTTCCTTTCCTTCAAGTTTTTTGAACATACAGATTCCATGTCGCATTTTTGTGATAGGCTATACTGTCAACCGGTTTGGCCGCCTCACTTCTGCATTATGTGTGGTGAGGGCTTTCTTGTATTTACTACAATTACCGAACGTTTTAACCCTGTTTCCTGGGGATCTGAGCCACCACCAAGATACATCTCTTGTAGATTTTTCGGCCTTTAGAAGACGGTTGTTTGGTAGGTCTCCTGTATGTTTAAACAGAGAGCTTGCGCTTCTAGTTCAATATATTCCGCGTTGTGGCAAGATCCGGAGAAGTGGTCATGTTTTCGGAAAGTAGAAAACAAAACAATTTTCACTTTGTATATATAAAAGCATTGTAGGTTTAGCAGGACACTCCACCAGCCAGTATGTCAAACCGTATTTGTGGATCGTTCGGCGAAGGGGACTGGCTGGATATATGCCACTGTAAGGTAGAGGAACTTAGGTAGATACTGACGAGTGTATGATCGAACATGCCCGCTTATTATGTTTCTAAAAGTAGGCTCTCCACCTCGATGTAGAATGATCTCGTTGTTTTCTAAGAAGTATTCACGTTGGCATCGACATCTTCAGCCACTCCACTATTGCGGAAAGTTCAGCTACCACTTAAGTTTCACATTTGACTTGTACTGACTACGGACTCTGTCCACCAGAGCATGCGGATTTCGCCTCTTGGTGTAGTCGACTGGGACGATTCGTACACCAGTCAATTCTGTTTTTTCTTATAAGAAGAGGCAACGCCGGGTGACTGAGGCGCGATGGTGCTTGTAGTTTCACTGTGGACCGCTGGACGTTTTGGCGTATTACCAGGGCTAGAACCGAAGGATCGTCCGGTCTATCCAGCTTACTACCGGTTTGGGGTTTCGCCGTTTCATAGGATGTAAGCATCTGCATGTCTTCGCAAACCTCATACCAACTTTAATCTTTGCTCGGAGGCGGTTGCAAGCGGCTCCACTTAGTGTCTTTTTTCTTCCTTGGCCTTCATTATTCACATGTACTTCCTACATGTACTCTCCCAAATGAATCGGGTTGAGAGTCGAGAGACCGTCTTTTTCTGCTATGAGTATGTTGCCAGTACCTAAACTGTGTGTTCTCGCATATGACAACATCAATAATTTCCTTTGCGGGTTCGAATATTACGTCCCCTTGACACACAGACGAGTCGACTTGTGTTCAGTGTAGTGCGTGTTTTCTATTCGTCTGCGTTTTTTCAATTGTTTCGGTGTTTTCGGTGTTTTTGTGTATTTAACTTCTGTCTTTTCAGTGTTATTGCTAAAACTGGTTAACGCGGATATCGCGTATGTGCTTTTGTTTCGTCTATATATAATAAAAAATAGAAAACAAAAAAACAAAATAAAAAAAAAAAAAATTGAAAACATTTGACACTTTTCTTTAGT
>NW_024000394.1:0-1004 GCF_014805625.2 Glossina fuscipes
TTACGCGGAAACAAAAACAGTGAATTTGAATTTTCTAAGCTACAACGAGGACTTAAACTGATTGGTCATCAAGCATAGCAGATAGTCACAACTTGATCCAAGGAAATTCAATACGGTGCTTCTGGCTTAGCAATGTCGGGGGATATCTGCTTAACGAATATTAGAATATATGGGTGTTTCGAAATGAAATAAGGCTTTCTCCGCTTTTTTGGTCAGCTTAAGCAAAAGAATGCAAAAAATTCTAGATTAATGTGTAGATTATTGTAAGGGGGGTCTATAGCTAGGGTTTCGCTCAGGGCTGTCCAGCGGTCCGTTCCGAGAAATTTCTTCAGTACATTAAAGGAACCTTCGTATATTTGTGTAAAACTAAATACATGTTGGCGACATTTGCAGAATGGCGTTGTTTACGAAGTTACTTCGTAGGGAAAGAAAAAACAACATTTATTTAGCGCGCCATCTCGTTTTTGACCGGAGAAATATAACCCGTGCGTACCCGGATTACGAAAAAGAAAGTTTATCGCATATAATCTGGAAATTATTTTAGTGGTTCAGCCGGCAGTATGATGTGCTTTCGGTCTGGGAGCCCATAAGGTAATAGGCAGAAGCACGCCTGTTACCTTAAGGAATCCATTCCGGATCAACATAGTAAGGAGGGCCCATAAAGTAATAATGCAGCAGGACGTCTGTTACCTTAAGGAGTCCATTGCGGATAGACAGTAGAGTCCGTCCCAGACGGGCAATACTTAACTGCTAGTCACCGATTAGCTACAGAGCTAGGGTATCCTTTCTGACCAAAACTCTATAGGGCAATACCTAACCGCTAACTATCTGTTAACTGCAAAGCTAGGGTATCTTTCCTGACCGAGAGTCAATAGGGTAATGGTGTGAAAGACATTATTATCCTACGGTTCTCTTTCCGGATGGCTGGCTTCTTCAATAATTGGACGTGTAGCTCGAAATTTTTACGTGGGATTTGTTTGGGAAAGTATTTTCGCGCAGCTGAT
>NW_024000395.1:0-1808 GCF_014805625.2 Glossina fuscipes
TACACTCATAAGTGATTTTAATCCAACCTTTTTATCGCTTCAAGAAATCCATTGTAGAAGCTCTTTTAATCCTACTCCACCCAAATCATACACTGGATACTTCACGAATGCTGATCAAAATTTGTATTCCAAACAAGAAGTTGGTGTTTTTATAACATCAAATATACCTCACAAACGCATAAATTTAAGCTCAAATATACAAATAATGTTACATATAAAATTTAGAGTGCTTTCGCTCTATATCCGACCTTCGCAATCGTTTTCTCAGCAAGAACTCTACAATTTATTCTCCGCACTTTCCCCCCCATGTTATTTTAAGACTCTTGAAATCATGGAATGTCGGACCCAAATTCTTCAACTACATCAAATCATTCATGTCGCATCGGCGGTTCAAAGTTAGAGTCAACAATCATCTCTCTGATTATTTTCCGCTAATGAGTGACATTCCGCAGGATCTCCTCCCTCTGTGACGCTTTACCAGATCGCCTTCAACGAAATTAGCAAAATTCTTTGCCGTGTGCCAAGAGTAGAACATTGTCTCTACGCGGACGATGTATACATTTTTACAAAAGAAAAAGACAACACGAAAGCAATCAATATCCTCGAATCTATTCCATGTGAGATCTCCACATGGGCAAACTCGTCAGGGGCTCAAAATTTCCATACAAAAATCTAAAAAAATGCACATTTGTCGAAAGCAGATATGCGGTGCAGGAAATCTACTGATGCATATTAATGACTTGCCGGTACTAAACGTGCAGACGCTGCAAATTGTCGGGCTCTCGTTTTCCAACAAATATCGTTGAAAAGCACACTACCTTCGGTTAAAAACTTTTATTTTAACAAGGGTGAATTTCATACAGTACGTTGCTTAGAGAAGCCATGAGCATATTAACATTATTGCTTATCTTACCAAAATGCTTGTGTTAAGCAAGATTGACTATGCTTTGATAATTTATGGCAATAGCAGCAAATCTAATATCAACATCCTTAAACCGGTCTACCACCAAGCACTCAGAGCAACTTGTTATGCTCTTCAGACGACGCCCGTAAATAATATTATAATTGGAACTGGTCTCCCAACTTTAGAAAGTAGTCTTTATGAGTTAAAAGCCAAAATAGTCCCCAAGCTTCTTAATTCAAACAATTACTACCATTGTTTGTACGTCGCAAAGAAATTGAATATTCCCTTAAAAATTTTCCGCTCTTTTGGTGTTAAAGCTTCATGGATTTTGGAAGACTGCTCTTTTGACATTTCGCTGTCTATGCACAAGATAGAAAATACTCCAAATTACGTCTTCAGGAATCTAATAGCTGAAAAAACCCAAATATTGGAACGGCTCAAAATCTTCTAGTCTGTCTCCTGCTTGTGCCTTGGTTGATGCTACAGGACGAGTTCTTCTCAACCACATATTTCCCGAAAGTCATGATGGAGCACCATCAACAAATTAAGGAATGTAATTACAACTCGAGGGAAAAATTAAAATGTTATGGGTACCAAGTCACATCGGTTTATTGGGAAATGAGCAGGCTGATCGAGCGGCAAAGGATGCTGCTTCTGCTCCTTTAATTATGGATGATGTCAAGGAAAAGTTGTATCTTCAAAGATACATTGGAAGAAAAGTTAAAGAGAAAATTGTAGAAGAAAATCTACAATAGCATCATCAACACTACTTTTTCATTAACCCTCCATTAACTCCACCTTTATATCCAACAAATGTTGAGAAAACCAAGATCCAAACATTTTCGAGAATTCGCCTTGGTCATACAATTGCAACTCACCAATGGATCTTGAGGAAGTCTTCCTC
>NW_024000396.1:0-3228 GCF_014805625.2 Glossina fuscipes
GCTCCATCTCGAAGTCGAACGATTCCGAATAGCTTGTAATACAGACAGACTGTCGCTAACAATGATGGGTTTGAGTTTGTTTTTATGAGCAAGGTTCGCAGCGTGAAGGACAACTCTGGCTTCGGTTGTGAAAGCTGAAGTACTTTCGTGAAATATGTGATTGAGAAGAACCTGTCCTGTAGCACCAGAAGATTTTGAGCGGTCGGTGTGTAAAAGATTCCAACCAGTACTCTCCAATACTTGGGTTTTTTCAGCTGTTAGATTCCTGAAGACGTAATCTGTAGTATCTTCTTCTTGTGCATAAACAGCGAGATGTCAAAAGAGCAGTCTTTCAAAATCCAGGGAGATTTAACACCAAAAGAGCGGGAAATTTTTAAGGGAATGTTCAATTCCTTTGCGATGCACAAACAATGGTCAATTGCAGATGGTGACTTTGGAATTTTCTTCGCAATAATAATCTTTCTTACGTCATCACTGAGAATGGATTTGTTTGAAATAAGAAGCTTAGGGACTATTTTAGCTTTTAACTCATACAGTCTATTTTCTAAGGTTGGGAGACCAGTTTCAATTATAATATTGTTTATGGGCGTCGTCCGAAAAGCATAACAACTTGCTCTAACGGCTTGGTGATAGACCGGTTTAAGGATGTTGATATTAGATTTGCAGCTATTGCCATAAATTATCAAAGCATAGTCAATCTTGCTTAACACAAGCATTTTGGTAAGATAAGCGATAGTGTTAATATGCGCATGGCTTCTCCAAGCAACGTACTGTATGAAATTTACCCTTGTTAAAAGGGAGTTTTTTAAACGAAGGCAGTGTGCTTTCCAACGATAATTTTTTGAAAACGTGAGCCCGAGAACATGGAGCGTCTGCACAAATGCACAAATGTGCATTTTTCTTGATTTTTGTATAGAGATTATAGCTCCTGACGAGTTTGCCCATGTGGAGATCTCACATGCAATAGATTCGAGGATGTTGATTGCTTTCGTGTTGTCTTTTTCTTTTGTAAAAATGTATACATCGTCCGCGTAGAGACAATGTTCCACTCTGTTCCACGGCAAAGAATTTCGCTAATTTCGTTGAAAGCGATCTGGAAAAGCGTGACAGAGAGAGGAGATCCTTGCGGAATGCCATTCTTTAGCGGAAAGGAATCAGAAAGATGATTGTTGATTCTAACTTTGAACCGCCGATGCGACATGAATGATTTGATGTAGTTGAAGAATTTGGGTCCAAGATTCCATGATTTCAAGAGTCTTAAGATAACATGAAGACCAACTCTGTCAAATGCTTTTTCGAAATCAATTGAGAGAATTGTTACGTGATTTCGTTCGGAAATTGCTTTGCTTGTGAAATAATCAATATGTAACAGAGCGTCGATGCATCCTCTACCCCGCTTGAAACCACCTTGTTGCTTTGTTATCATGTTCTTGGATTCAAGAAACCAAGATAATCTAGATGCCATAATCTTCTCCAAAACCTTAGAGAGGCAAGATAAAAGAGAAATTGGGCGATAATCAGATGCAATGGAGATATTTTTTGACTTTGGAATTGGAACAACTGTTGCAATTTTCCACATATAGGGTATATGGCCAGTCATAAATACCGTATTATATAGGTCCAGTAATTTCTTTTTACTAGACTTAGACATAGCACTGATCATTTGGTATGAGATGCGGTCTAGACCAGGTGTCTTCCCCTTCAAATTGGAGAGACAACTTCCAAGTTCTGAGGTAGATACGCAATTTTCCAGAAACATGGCACATCTATCGATATTATTTGGAGGAGATATTGGAGTCCTTTTATTTTCAATGAAAGCACTGGAGAAGTTGCTGTCAGAGGAGTATTCGCACCACACTTTTCCAAAGTAATTAGAAATCTCATCTGCGTCAGTTAAAGTTCCATTGGGAGTGCAGATGGCAGAAATTTGGTTCAGGTTTGAAGTCCCATTAAGTCTGTTGATTTTGTTCCAGACAACTTTCATTGATGTATTTCTGTGAATTCGTCTCGAGAAAAGTTCGAAACTAAGTGCCTTTGATTTCCGTAATTCCTTCCTGAATAGAGCATTGGCCTTTTTGTATAATAACACGTGATTCTGATCAGGACATCTCTTAAAGCGGTGCCATAGATCCATTTTATTTTTCCTCAAAAACGAAAGCGTGTTGTTCCACCAAGGAACCCTAGCTCGTTTAAAAGAGGTGTTGGATTGAGGAATAGAAAGATGAGCAGCCGTGCGAATCGATTTAGACATAATAGCAGCATCATGGTTGCAGTTTCCGTTAAATGGCTTTGAGTTCAAAAATGACTCCACCTGTTTGGAGTAATTGATCCAATCCGCTTTATCTAGGAGGAATTTGGCCTGTTTTGCTGGAGTAGCAGAGGACGTTGAAAGTTTAAGATCGATTATGATTGGAAAGTGATCACTATTATGTAGATCATCAGAAATAGACCAGGACACCAAAGGAAGAAGTGATGGAGAGCAACATGTTAAATCAATATGTGAAAAAGTATGATGAGTTGAGAAGTGCGTTGGTTTTCCATCATTTAAAACGCAAAAGTTGCTTTAAAAGAAGGCCTTTTCTAAAACAGTACCGCGAGTGTTGTTCACTGTTGAGCCCCAGATGGTATTCCAGCTGTTGAAATCGCCGCATATAATTAATGGGGGGGAAAGTACGGAGAATAAACTGTAGAGTTCTTGCTGAGAAAACGATTGCGAAGGTGGAATATAGAGCGAAAGCACTGTAAATTTTATATTTAACATTATTTGTATCGCTACGGCTTGTATATTTGAGCTTAAATTTATGCGCTTGTGAGGTATACTTGATTTTATAAAAACACCTACTCCTTGTTTGGAATATGAATTTTGATCAGCATTCGTGAAGTATCCAGTATATGATTTGGGTGGAATAGGATTAAAAGAGCTTCTACAATGGGTTTCTTGGAGCGATAAAAAGGTTGGATTAAAATCATTTATGAGTGTACGGAGTTCATCAAAATTATTGATAAGTCCCTTAATGTTCCATTGTAGAATTTTAAAAACTTTATTTAATTGTAATGACATGTAAGCAGAGTGGAGGGAGGGCTAAGTTGACATGTCAGCGTCTCCGTCGAGAAGGTCACTATAGGAATTTTTCGTGAATGATTTATTCTTACCAGCAGAATAATCTGTGTTTAGGTGATTTGGTACATTTGAAGCGCAACGGGTTGGCGCACGTGAATAATTTGAAA
>NW_024000397.1:0-1364 GCF_014805625.2 Glossina fuscipes
AGTTACATATGATTAACAGAAACTTTCAAATCAATTCCACCGCCTGTACCCTCTTACTTTGTTGTGGATATTTTATACCTTTTTATTCATATTTAGAAGGTCATACATAACAACAGCGGTACTAGTTCAAAGCCTACTGGCACGAGAAGTTTTCCTATAAGGATGTCTGTATACAATTTACGTAAATATATTACCAAATATATGCAATAAGAAAGGTGGGAAAAGAAAAGTTAGCATATTTAATGTCGTCAGCAATACGTATAAATTCCAAATTATTTTCGTAAATTTGCACACAGCCGCTTTTACACTGATATCAGAACTGAGAAATATATAAAAGGTTTCAGATTAATATATGCTGGGAGGTATAAACAAAAGATTGCTTTTTATTGTGCGAATGTTTTTGAGCTAATGCTACGCATTGAAGCATGATCCTGATAAATATATGTAGAAGCTAAGAATTCTAATTGTCTTTAATGTGTTTTTATATCAGGTATCTGAATCTATTCCAGTTTTGGGGTTCGTAAATTTTATAGTAGTACGTTTAATAGAATAGCAAGCTAAGCTTCACGCCGTTTAAAAATGTATATACGTCATGAAGCGTCGTGCGGATTTTTTGAGTGATGCATCCTAATCCTTTTTCTTTAGATTTAAATATTTATTTGTTATAATTTTACTGAGTAAGCATTAATATTTGATGTTGCGAAAACGTACAATACAGGTTTTTCCAACATAAATCTGTTTGGACAATAAAGAATCATTTGACCATGTTAAAATTGATAGGTAAGTTGATTGAGATAATAATAAATCTTTAGTGGCCTGCGTAAACTAGTGTATTTTCGTATCTTTATTAATATTCTCTATGTAAGCCGCTAGTAAGTAGCTTTATTTTGCCCCTTTCAACAAATTTCGGGTTTGCGCAAAATGGCCTAATATCTTGTCATAGAAAGAGTATCCGGTCATGCATGAAGAACTGCAGGCGCATTACTGAATTCAATGTATTACCAAGATTATTTGAGTCTTTGTGTGCGATAGGCACATAGTCTCGACTAACAATTCAATGGTCGTAGGTTCAAATCTCAACTGCGATAGAGTATTCAATAAAGACTTAGATGCGAGTGCTTTAAGACTTTCCTCAATCGCTTACTTAGTTTTTCGAAGTAACTTAGATACGGCATTTCACTTTAAGGGAAATGAAACCCGTAAACTCACTATGCGGCACGCTTTTCTGTGCAAGCACGTACTATACATTGCGCGCGAAATGGGAAATGTATTAACTGCAAAATTTTGTATTTATAATAATATCGACAATTTGTTTACGTTGCTCATTTCATCAATGTTACGTTTACTTCGATGAAGCAAACTTT
>NW_024000398.1:0-1298 GCF_014805625.2 Glossina fuscipes
AACAGGGTAATTATAATAGTAAAAAATAATTGTCTCTCGGCCAGCAACATTTTATCGCTATTGACGACCTGTTTTTCTTTGCACATTACAAGACATTACGCTCAATGACCCCGCCTTGAAAAAAGGCGAAAAATTGAGTTTGTCGACAACCAACCATCGAGAGAATTCAATAGCCCAAGGCCAATTTCGGTAAAAGTAAAATTATCTCTTTCTTGTTTTTACGAAGCTCTCCACATTGTACTATTATTCCATAAAGCGAATTAGTTCTCACATAGTTGATTATCATTTACACGCATCCAGGTAAATAAGTGTTAAGACTGCTTTACTTCCTTCCGTTGATTGTGATTGCTTTTGAGCAAACCAATTTTCTCTTGCCGAACTTTTCTTACCTCCTAACGTGTGAATATATTAGTTAATCTAACAAATGATAGGAGCAAGAGAGAAAGTTGTTTCATTCCATATTACTATGATCATGAATCAGCGTTCAAAGAACAATGATTTCTATAAATCTTATAAGTTCTCTTAAAAATTAAGAATGAACTGATGGTAACTTTATAAATACTGGTAGCCAGAGCAAAGCAATTTTTCTAGCAGTTTCTTACTAGCAACGTGGGCAGTGCGCTTTATTGCTATAATATCTCTCTTCGATATGCCAAACATGCTTTCAATATTAATTTAGATTAAATTAGGCTTTTGGCCTGTGTAAAAAATAAAATGTGTGCTATTTATGTCCGATATAGGATTCCTAAGAAATATAAAACCCATCAAAATAACCTTTGCAGTGAATTTTACTTTACAAAATCAAATTTCAATCGTTTTTTTTTTTTTGTGTAGAACAAAAAACTCTGCCATAAATTGAAAAATTAACAATAAGAAATAGGAAAAATTCAAAGGAATAAAAGTTAAATTTTTATGTTGAAATAAAATGGCTCTACTTGCCTATTTGGCAACATCTATGTATTTGAGTAAAGCAATCCTGCCAGCTGAGAAGGGAGAATGACGTGCAATTTAAGCTCACAGAAATGTTCAAGGTATAAGATTAAAAAAGTCAATTAGAATACAGGTTTGTTTGAAACAGTAGCAGATTTTTTTCGCAACGGGCTAGCCTAGTTATTTTAGTCGCGTAATGCTATACTAAAAGTCATTGCTTGTATGGTCAGGGGGAAGTAAGTAAACAAAAGATAATTCAAAGCATTTTTTTCCGTCCATTATAAGGCATTTGTAATGTATTGTAAGGCGGTAACCCGATAGAGGGGAAGATGATGGACACAGAAAATAAATTAAATCAAAATTATTCC
>NW_024000399.1:0-1257 GCF_014805625.2 Glossina fuscipes
ATCAATAAACAAGTCTGTTCATTTTGTATTAACTTCCTCATTGTTATATTTTATGAATACGTTGATTATGTTCAGATAGGTTTCTTTACTTTTGGTTCTAAAACCGTATATTTTTGCTTACATTCTGCTAAAATAAAATAACCTAGTATCGTGGTCCTCGTGGGGTCCACTGTGTTCACCAATTGAGAGTCTTTCACACGAAAACGAAAATAACGCTTCATTCTATCAGCATCCTTAGGGGCATCTGTTAATGTGCCTTTAAAACGGAAAGCGGCCGATGTACTCACCAGAGTATTGACGCAGAGGCATTTGATGAAATGTGAACTTTGCAATATGCCAGTAATTTGAATTGTTGATTTTGTAAGTTTCTTTTGTTAATGCTCTTGGATTGAGCCGAGACATGTTAGTCATTGGTAACTGTAATTTTTGTTTAAAATATGGAAACCATGCAATACAATTTGTGTGCTATGTGATAAGCGAATTCGTGAAAGATACAATCTTTGGTGCATTGCAACGTAAACATATCAAATTTTTCATACCTAACAGAAAAAATACTTATAACTTAAAGCAGCCTTAAGTTTCTTTTGGACCCTATTTACTAAGATACTCCTTTACTTCGCTTTAGCGTAGATAGTTTACTTGTAATAGTTTATTGCAGCATTAGTGAACGGTCTCGTTTATCTATACGTAGATTTGTGTACTTGTCATGGTAAGGTGAACTGTGTACCTTTTAACAATTTTATCAATTATCACAAGAGAAATGCGCGACATACGTAGCCATGAATAATATGAAGAATGAAAACAACAAACAACTGTGAGTAATCGCGTTTTAGAAAATCAACGAATAAGTTTTATATACGAAGAAGAGGTGAGTTCGGGTCATTAAGTACAGACTTTACGGATCGTTTCAGTATCAACTCGTTTTAACTTACTTTTAACTTACTTAAATTGTTTAATTAGGCCTTAATCAGTCTTCTTTTACTTTTCTTAAATTTACGTTTTTGTTTCGGTTTATTATGATTTATTTTTTGACTAACTTTCTTTCGCACCGTTATGTAAGTATCAACAAAATAATACAGAATTCATTGTTATTTGTATAGTAGCGTTTCTTATTTTGTATAACGATTCACTTATTTACACTTTCTCTAAAAATTGATTTAACCAAGCTTTTGAATTCGTTGGAATTAAGGCTTTCGTTAAAAGCATTACGCCTAAATGCACCACCGAACAATCTTACAAAGCATAGATTACAATTAC
>NW_024000400.1:0-9909 GCF_014805625.2 Glossina fuscipes
ATTTTATATAAAACGACCTCAATATCAAATTCTCACCTCATGTCTGTGAATCAGCATTCATTTCTACACATCTCCGGTTCAAATTCTTGCAATTCCAAAATTTATCGCCTTCCTTTAAACTTTTACAATACCAATCAACACTGAAATTCCCACTTAAAATGTAACAAAAACACTTGCAAATAGCTTCCAATCGCGATAGTCACTTAGAAAACATTAGTATACTTACTAAGGTAGACAGGAGTCATTAGCTCACATATACTACTATTCGCTACATTTTCGCCAACAGGCTATACGAGACGGCTATTCCAAATTTTTTAAAAACATTTTGCAGGTGCCCGGGAATGCCTTGCATTAAATTCTCCTAACGCACTTGCTTAGTTATACTTGTAAACCGAGTGCTTTTTATTAGCCTTGGATATAGAAAATTGCATTCTCTTGAATGGTTGAGTAAAGCTTGATTTTAAAATTAAACATTTTATGCAAGTTAAAAGATTTCGCCTACTTGACGTCGACTTGACACTTAAAGTTTAGACTTCATGACGGGAGCACATCTGCGTTTTGATTATAAAACTGAATTCTTCACTTCAAAAGCATAATTGCTTTTAATCTTTATTTTTTTTACTCAACACTATTCGGCTACAGGCAGTGTTCATTTTGCTTTTGATAACTGTGTCAAATGTCATACAAAGCAACGCAGCGTGAAAAGCAAAAATGTATTCGTACACACATATTATACTATTTACGCTTAACGAGCGAATGCTGCCATCATCGCGACGTTATAAATATTCTAAAACAACTGAGAACATTACAGTCGGACAAGGCGAACCTTTAAATAGCCTACACCACAATGTCCAACACAATTCTATTATTATTATTATTTTAATTTTAGACTAATCAATTGAATTCTTAGACTAAAAAAAAATACATTGAGCACTAGCAACACAGGCTATCGGCTCTAATTTAAATAAATGTACATTAGATAATGAGCTTAGTAGTTTGGAAAAGTAATATACTGAATCCATTGGTGAGTTGCAATTGTATGACCAAGGCGAATTCTCGAGAATGTTTGGATCTTGGTTTTCTCAACATTTGTTGAATATAGAGGTGGAGTTAGTTGAGGGTTAATGCAAGAGTAGTGTTGATGATGGTATTGTAGATTTCCTTCTGTAATTTTCTCTTTAACTTTTCTTCCAATGTAACTTTGAAGATCCAACTTTTCCATGACATCATCCATAATTAGAGGAGCAGAAGCAGCATACTTTGCCGCTAAATCCGCCTGCTCATTTCCCAGTTAACCGATGTGACTTGGTACCCATAACATTTTAATTTTCCCGTCGGGTGTTGTAATTATATTCCTTAATTTGTTGATGGTGCTCCATCTCGAAGTCGAAGGATTCCGAATAGCTTGTAATACAGACAAACTGTCGGTAACAATGACGGTTTTGAGTATGTTTTTATGGGCAAGGTTGGCAGCGTGAAGGATAGCTCTGGCTTCGGTTATGAAAGTTGAAGTGCTTTCGTGAAATATGTGGTTGAGAAGAACCCGCCCTGTAGCATCTTCCACGGCACAAGCAGGAGCCAGGCCAAAAGATTTTGAGCCGTCTGTGTATAAAAGATTCCAACCGGTACTCTCCAATACTTGGGTTTTTTCAGCTATTAGATTTCTAAAGACGTAATTTGAAGTATCTTCTTTTTTGTGCATAGACAGCGAGATGTCAAAGGAGCAGTCTTGCAAAATCCACGGAGGTTTAACACCAAAAGGGCGGGAAATCTTTAAGAGAATGCTCAATTCCTTTGCGACGCACAAACAATGGTCAATTGCAGATGGTGACTTTGGAGTTTTCTTCGCAATAATAACCTTTCTCAGGTCTTCACCGAGAATAGATTTGTTTGAATTAAGAAGCTTGGGGACTATTTTAGCTTTTAACTCGTACAGTCTATTTTCTAAAGTTGGGAGACCAGTTTCGATTATAATATTGTTCATGGGCGTCGTCCGAAAAGCATAACAACTTGCTCTGACGGCTTGGTGATAGACCGGTTTAAGGATGTTGATATTAGATTTGCAGTTATTGCCATAAATTATCAAAGCGTAGTCAATCTTGCTTAACACAAGCATATTGGTAAGATAACCAATAGTGTTAATATGCGCATGGCTTCTCCAAGCAACGTACTGTATGAAATTCACTCTTGTTAAAATAGAATTTTTTAACCGCAGACAGTGTGCTTTTCTATTTGTTGGAAAAAGTGAACCCGAGAATATGCAGTGTCGGCACATTTAGTACTGGTAAGTCATTAATATGCATCAGCAGATTTCCTGCATCACAAATCTGCTTTCGACAAATGTGCATTTTTTTAGATTTTTGTATGGAAATTTTAGCCCCCGAAGAGTTTGCCTATGCGAAGATCTCTCGTTCAATAGATTCGAGGATGTTGATTGCCTGCGTGCTATCTTTTTCTTTTGTAAAAATGTATACATCGTCTGCGTAGAGGCAATGTTCCACTCTTGGTACACGACAAAGAATTTTGCTAATTTCGTTGAAGGTGATTTGGAAAAGCGTGACAGAAAGAGGAGATCCTTGCGGAATGCCATTCATTAGCGGAAAGGAATCAGAGACATGATTGTTGATTCTAACTTTGAACCGCCGATGCGACATGAATGATTTGATGTAGTTGAACAATTTGGATCCAACATTCCATGATTTCAAGAGTGTTAAAATAACATGAAGACCAACTCTGTCAAATGCTTTTTCGAAATCAATTGAGAGAATTGTTACGTGATTTCGTTCGGAAATTACTTTGCTTGTGAAATAATCAATATGTAACAGAGCGTCGATGCACCCTCTACCCCGCTTGAAACCAACTTGTTGCTTTGTTATCAGATTCTTGGACTCAAGAAGCCAAGATAATCTAGATGCCATAATCTTTTCCAATACGTTTGAGAGGCAAGATAAAAGAGAGATTGGGCGATAGTCCGATGCGATGGAGGCATTTTTTGACTTTGGAATTGGAACATCTGTAGCCAGTTTCCACATGTAGGGTATATGGCCAGTCAAAAATACCGTATTATATAGGTCCAGTAATTTTTTTTTACTAGACTTAGACATAGCGCTGATGATTTGGTATGACATGCGGTCTAGACCAGGTGTCTTCCCCTTCAAATTGGAGAGACAACTTTCACATCTATCACTATCATTTGAAAGAGATATTGGTGTCCTTTTATTTTCGATGAAAGCGCTGGAGAAGTTGCTGTCAGAGGAGTATTCGCACCACACTTTTCCAAAGTAATTAGAAATCTCATCTGCGTCAGTTAAAGTTCCATTGGGAGTGCAGATGGCAGAGATTTCGTTCAGATTTGAAGTTCCATTAAGTCTGCTGATTTTGTTCCAGACAACTTTCATTGATGTATTTCTGTGAATTCCTCTCGAAAAAAGTTCGAAACTAAGTGCCTTTGATTTTCGTAGTTCCTTCCTGAGTAGAGCATTGGCCTTTTTGTATAATAACAAATGATTCTGATCAGGATATCTCTTAAAGCGGAAACGAAAGCATGTTGTTCCACCAAAGAACCCTAGCTCGTTTAAAAGAGGTGTTGGATTGAGGAATAGAAACATGAGCAGCCGCGCGAATCGCTTTAGACATAATAGCAGCATCATGGTTGCAGTTCCCGTTAAACGGCTTTGAATTCAAAAATGACTCCACCTGTTTCGAGTATGTGATCCAATCCGCTTTATCTAGGAGGAATTTGGCCTGTTTTGCTGGAGTAGCAGAGGACGTTGAAAGTTTAAGATCGATTATGATTGGAAAGTGATCACTATTATGTAGATCATCAATAGACCAGGAAACCAAAGGAAGAAGTGAGCAACATGTTAAATCAATATGTGAAAAAGTGTGATGAGTTGAAAAGTGCGTTGGTTTTCCAAAGGATGAAAGTAACGACGTAGCGATGTAAGAAAAGATGTTTAACTTTATTTCTTTTATTGCAATGTTTTCATAACCTACGCCACTTGTGGTACAAGGTGCATTAAATTCGTGCGGACGTATATAACATCCATAAGAACTCCTTTTATACGGCTCGAAGCAGAATCATTTTCTGGATCGATCTGAGCCGTCTGATGTCTGTCCATGTGAATTTGTATTCAACCTACAGGCTGCAATTTTTGAGATATTATGGTGAAATTTGCCATATTGACACGTTTTCATCCAAGGACGAACGCTATCGAAAATGGTTCAAATTGGACAACTTTTTCGACCCATTCGAAGGTCTATTTTCGGAAATTAAATTAAGTTCCAAAATTTGGATCAATGATTTGGACCCCCTCCGGGCTTCCATAAACAGTACGCCTTTGAATGGAAATAATGTGCAATATATTACCCAAAGGAGCGAATAACTAGGCGAAGTAGTTAGAGCTGTTAAAAACGAAAGACGTTTTCTAGTTTTCAGTTAATTTTGTTATGTTGCTATTTTATTAAAAAGATATTTACGATTTGTAAGCTTACATTCTCCCAACAAATTCAAACCCTACGAAACAAGTACATAAATTTTTATAGGGTTAGTATCGCAAAATATTTATGGCTCTTGGAGCACTTACAATTTAAAGAAGTACTACATCTAAATTCATATATCAAGTTTGCAAAGCTTGTCCGGGATTATATCGAACGCTGCAGAGAGTGAATATAAGCGAATAATTAGTGCAAAACTGTATTGTATTATAAAGTATTCTTTCTAGGGATGTCTTATAGAGAAGAAAAATAATTTTTTACCAACTCTAGTGAATATGAAACATCGTTCGAATCAATTTATAAAAATACGCCAAACTTTAATGTAAAAAAAAAAGAAAAAAGTTGATAAAACGGTGAGCATCGCTTTAAAATTGATTAACTGGTACGTAAAATGTAATAACAAAAAGTTAAAATCAGCATTAAAATAGTGGAAAAATTAAAACGGTTCGAATTGAACGGAAGTAAATTCAATTAAATCGAGTTGAACAGATTTGGATTGGATTGATAAAATGATATAAATATGAATCAATTAATATACAGCAGTAAGTTATTCTTAAATTCTTCCCGTGCTAAATAATTCAGCCTCAATATAAAAATATCTTACCATTCTAAACAATGTAATGTCTTGGGCTAAGCCTTGATCGCAAAGACAACTTTGGTTCCCTCATTGACAGTGTCTCTGATAAAGTTTATCTTGTTCCAGAAATTGTACAATCTAAAACTACATCTGCTCGTAACAGTTAAAATTACCATTGCACATTCCCCCCTCATGACGCATGTTAACTATTGTACTGATGTCTTTTCTGAGTGCCCAAGTAATAACATAGATAGGCTTCAAAGTATTGTTGACCGTACAACACTTTTTATTTATAGTGCCAAATTTAAAGGCCATCTCTACTTCTTCGTTCACACTTTTTAAAAAGTCTCCCTTCCCGATTGTGTAAATTTTATGTTGCTTATCTATTTCTACAAAATCATTAAATATTGATTCCTTTTACAGCCTTTTAATAGGACGACTGTGCTATTATAGATCGAACAGAAGCCGTTTCATAAGACCACGCTTCTCTAACAATCTTTTATTGTTCGTGTTGCTAAATATTGGAATGCCTTACCGCTGAGTTTGAAAACCTTCGAAGATTCGTTGAACACGTTTAGAGCAAATCCGCAAAAACCTCACTTCTACACTTACAATGCATCTTATAATGTATGTTTTGGTACTGGTAGGAATTAATGGCTACGGTTTTGACGGAGCAACATGATTTGAAGCCTTCTAGCTGATTTGTATATACCCTTATGTTAGAGTTTCTTTTTGCACGCTAAACGTATCTGTGTGAATAAGTAACAGACATATTGAAATTAGTGCAGATTACCAAACAGAAACAAATATGCTTGTCATACGTCCAATACAAAAACTATAAACTGTTAATAAAATTGTATTCGGTCTTGATCGTACCTTTTATACCCATTGAAATTCTTCTAAAATATAGAAAAAGAACTAAATTTTCAT
This sequence comes from Glossina fuscipes, assembly GCF_014805625.2. NCBI lineage: Eukaryota > Metazoa > Arthropoda > Insecta > Diptera > Glossinidae > Glossina > Glossina fuscipes. The sequence goes on from NW_024000400.1 coordinate 6,005, forward strand.
ACTGTGTTATATTGGAGGGGCGCGAGTGACTTTTTCTATTTTCAGAATAAAAATGGAAATTTTAATGGTGTATGTGTTATATTCATTGAGTAACAAGCAAAAAACATTGAAAACATCGGTGTTCAGGAGCATAGGTTCGGGCGTTGCAAGTATGTACCTTGTACCTCTTGAAAAGTTTGAGTCTTTTGCAAATTGTTTTGCCAGTGACACTTGAAATTTTTTCTTGTAAAATTTTTTTAATTTTTCGTGTTAGTAAATGATGGAGTAATGCTTAGCATTTTGTATGTTCAGTGACCTCTTTTTAAACAAATCCTTGACGCCATTTACGAAAAACGGTGTACTTTAAGATAAGTGGTTTGTTAACATATTTTGTAAAGATTCTGTTTATCATCGTAATACTCAATTTTTAAACGTTCAAAATGTGTTTCACATGACAAAACATCGAATAAGACGAGCGTACGTTTGCTACGCTCCAACACAAGTCACTGTTTACAATTGTTAAGTCATATTAAATATGTTACGAACCATTCCACGTAAAATAACTGTAAAATACTTAGCTTAGGTGTAAAATCGTCCCTTGGTCTTCAGAAGCTAAGAAAATATTAAAATAAATCCGTCCACAGTGGCTCTGCCAATATTTTCGTAAAGAACTACGGGAAAATGAGAAGTGAAATACGCGAACTTTATCGAGGCCATAAAATACTGAAAAAATGTAGCACGTATACGACGACAATAGCGCGTTGGACAACGAGCACGTTGGACAATAACCCCAATATTTCGCAATATTTCGGAATACCAGTGTGCTATCAAGATTTATCAGAACTAGAGTTGGGCTTGTGATTGATTTACCAAACAGTAAAAAAGTAATAAAATCATATATAAATATGGGGGCGTGTGCAAATACGTATCCAATTTTCCCAAACTTACCTGAAGTGTTGTTATGTCGAATAAATTTATTACTTAAAATCGACATAATATCAATTATTATCCTTCGAATTTATCTTTGCTTTTCGATGCGATCAAATTTTGCTTACGAGCTGATAGTGGATATCAACAAGTTCTAGGTTTATGGATTTTTTATCTAATTACATAAATATTTTCTTGAAATCCTCCACATCATTGTTTGAGAGTCTGATAGAGTCGAGTAGTACATATACAATGAGATGGAAACGTGGGTTGGCTTCCCTACAGAAAATAAATTCCATTCTTTCTTTTAAAAAACTCACCAGTAGTGCAGAGCTATACAAAAGTCTGAAAAGCTGATAGGGAAACATGGACAGACATCAGACGGACGAAGGGAGACGTCCATCAGATTTACATTGATTTAGAAAATAGTATCAAATTGTTATGAGTTTTCTATCCCGCATGCCTTACAAATGGTGCATGTTACAATAGTCCGAAAGCCATCGCAACGCCCTCCGTGTGTATACTGCAAAGTATTGAAGTTGTTTCAAACAAATTACAATTTTTACGTCCCTATTTTTAGTATCAAGGTATTTGCTTCGGTTATGAAGAGTTGAATTTGAAGTTATTTTTACAGCCCCCTGATTATCCACATTACGAGCCAATCGACTGTCGTCTTCACAACCTAATGTACGCTCAATCCTACACAATGCAACTTGCTTCTTCGAATTTCATGAAATCAAACAGTCGCCAATACAATACAGCCCAGTGTAAGATGTTCTATTATTTATATATATTCAAAGCGAAGAAATTGATTTTACCTATAATTCCTCTGCTTCACCGATATTGCTTATAGTTAGAAAGAGGGAGATATTGTTTTAAGATGGAGTCAATAATGAGTGTAATAGCAGTTATGACCCTAGGTTAACAATTTTTCGTAAAAGCAATCTTTTTAGTATGAATTCAAGATGAATTAAGTTGTATTCGTTTTAGTGAGCTTGCTTGTTACAAGAAATTGTTTTTTTTTCCTTTAGTTATCACAGTTACCAACAGATAATACTATTTGTTTTCTTTTTTGTGGTTATCGTACACACTATCGGCTGCTAATTTATGTCTCTGAGCAAATGTTTGAGGTGTTTTTTTTTTCATCCCTCGGTGTTGTTATTGTCTTATTAATATTACAAAATCTTGACAAAGTATAATATTAAGACGAATAGATTATTAAATGAAATTAAGTACAGATTGAAAAAAGCAATATTTACTTTTAAGATAAATTAGATAGATACATAGATACTTAGTCACGTTTGAATACCTTTTGAAGATTACAAGCAAAGCAGGCAACGAACGCAATATCTTTAAGCAAACTCCTAAACTTACTCATCATTCTAACATCAGTCTATAATATTTAGTCTTTGTTCCACTTTGAGACCTTTTCTTATCTTTTCGAACATTTTATATAACGCATATAATTACGCTTTGTTTCCTTTTGATGTGTTTGTTATAGAGCGAGAGTATTTTATATTGTCAATTCATATAACTCCGTGATCAGACTCCATATCAGAAAGAATTTAATCACAAGCGACCAAATATCGTTCTACTAACGAGCGATTTCAGCATATCTGATAATATTGATATTAAGCCTTGATCTAGGTAAGAATTAGAAGAAGGCTTCTGGAATCGAACAGACAGGCTGCTATTGCCAATATTATTGCCAATCGCAAGTAATAAAATTATATATGCTACTGAGTATGGTCCCTCGATTACCATTGACCGACGCGGGCTACTTGCGGACAGCGAACATTTAACTGAATGCGTGAAGTAATCGTATCAAATTTAGGATTCATACCTGCGAACTGCCGATAACAAACGGAAAACAGTTAGTTCTAAACAAATGTGATTAAGAGAATATTAAGTATAGTATTATCAAAGTATATGTGTGCTCTATGCAAACTTTAATTGGTATTTCTGATTATTGTAACCAGAATAGAATTTTTTGATGGAAAATATAGCACACGTTCTTTCCAATAAATCGATGAGGCCAGTCCTTCTCATCATTTCCTCTCTAACCTCATTTTACTCTCCTTTTCCATTTTCTTTCTACAAGGTCACCACCAATTATGTGGTCTTAAGAAAATTTCAAAAGAAAGTGAGTCCGAAAGCGAATTCTTCAACTGGCATTTCTTCGTATTATTGAAACAATCATTTATTATTGGATACAAGCTCAACGGCAACGTAGACTAACTTTTGATATATTCTTCTAATTCTTTAACATAGTATGAACATTCAGGGTGTACAGTATTTATTATTATTATGCATTGCAGTGTTCCTTACTCGATACATGCAAAATAATTATTTTTTTCCTTTAGTTATCAAGAATTTGTTGATCAAAGACTATGTCCTAAACTTTGTATTTTTGGAAAAAAAATTTTAAATGCCGAACTCTTTATGACCTGTACACCTGCGCCTCATGAACACAGAGAGCGTTTAGCCTCCAAGTTATAATTTTTAAGACACTTTGACAAAATTTGGTACACTAAGGTGCTTTGGACGAAGGACTAGCATTATGGATGTAAATGGATTGGGTCGGCCTATTTTTACGGCCGATCCTCATATAACATCTGCGTTCACTTTTAACCGCCCTATATCATTTCGATAGACTAAATTGATGTGAACAGTTTGGATCGGGTGGATGTATTTTTTGAGCTTTCTCTAAAATAACCGTTCCTGAGAAAATTTTCCTTTAATACATCAAAAAAATCTAATTTGTTAAAATTATGTTGATGAAAATTGATTCACAAAAGTAATTTAATGAAAGTTTCCAACGTATACCCTATCCCGCGTAAGGTTCTCTTGAAAAGCATACGACGGAAATGATGCAAGATTTTTATGAGTCGGACCTACCCGATCATAATGTTTAATTCAAAAATTTCGCATACTCCCTGTATCAAAGTACAACAGTGTTAGATATTAAATATCGTTGACTGATGATACTGAATTTGAAC
>NW_024000401.1:0-2440 GCF_014805625.2 Glossina fuscipes
TACTCAGATTTAGTTTCAGAAGATTTAAAGAGCACCATGCAACAAAAAATTGCCCAAATCACCTTGAAGTTGATGTGATTGCGATTCAACAGAGAAGAAAGAAAACAGTTTCACACCATCAGCATACATTAAGATCTGGCTGAAATTAATAACCGATGGGAGATCGTTAATGTATAAACTAAATAAAATGGGACCTAAGTGACTTCCTTGACGTACGCCAGATATAACGGGGAATTCATCCGAGGTGATGAAGTTGAACAAAACCCTGAAGGATCTGTTGTGCAGATAAGAGCTTACCAATTTCATTAAATAGAAAGGGAAGCCTGAGGCTTGGAGTTTAAACATAAGTAAGTTATGGTTAACTAAATCAAATGCTTTGCTTGAATCGGTATATACATCAGCAGTGAGAGAGCCACTAGAAAAAGCCTTGAAAACATGACAAGTAAACTCTAACAAGTTAGTGAGTGTAGATCGTCCTTTCCGAAACCCGTGTTGGTGCGGAGAAATATACGAATTAATGGCAAAGGCCAAATGCTGAATCACAATTCGCTCGAACAACTTGGGCAAGACACTCAACTTGGTTATACCTCTGTAGTTCTCAACAAATTGTCTACTTCCACTCTTGTGGATAGGAATAAGGAAACTACTCTTCCAGCACGAAGGGAAAACACCTAAATTCAAGGACAGGTTAAAAATCCTTAAGATCGCACCACATAACTCGACAGCGTAAGATTTAAGTACACACGATGGAATTCCATCTGGCGCACAACAATATTTTAGAGAACTCAACCCTTTAAAAACATCGTCTTCCGAAATTACCAAGTTAGGAATTGAAACAGAGTTAGTTATAGGATATGGGTAGTTTGCTGATAAATCGAAATTAGCAATAGAAAAGTTTCGTCGGAAATACTTAGCAAACAGGTTTGAGATTTCAAAATTATCCGAGGAATCAGAGCCATTAAAAGGAACATGAGAAGGATATGTGGAAATTTTTCTTTTAGAGTTTAAAAATTTAAAAAAAAGTATTTAGGTAAACTAAAAAGAAAATTGACAAAGCAGAGATCAAGCAGTCCACCATTACTATTGAGAGTACGATTATATTGAACCAAATTATGATCAAACAATTCATTAAAAAACACAACGGCGGTATCAGACGTTGAAGTGGGAATGAAACAGACAGAACTATCACTGTTATACCAAGTGACTTGAGGCAAGTTGAAGTCACTCAATGCAACGACCAAATCGTTAAGTCTGGACCGCTGGGCCACTTCACAAATGAGGGCAGCGTGTTTCTTGTAAATGGGGATATCAGAATTTGGGGGAATATAGGAGCAGGTTACAAATAGCTGTTTATTACACATTATCGCACGAATGACGATAAATTCGACGTCAGGAAAAGTGGAAAATTCTATTGCATTGCAATTCTATACACCACCACCAATGCGATTCACTCGATCCTTTCTGAAGACTTGGAAAGAATTGTGAAAAGTTCCGACGAATGTAGATCGGGTTTTAGCCAAGGCCAAACAGAAAAATTCCGTGCTCACTGAATTTAGAAAAGTGGACCGAATTTTCGAATTTAGGCCCCTAACATTTTGATAAATGAGAGATAGTGGAAATTTAGTTTTTTGAAGGCGACAAGACTATTGCCTTGGTATTACGGGGATGATCTCGAGGGATAAATTCCTTAATCAAGGATCCTACTGGACGCAATGGTTTGTTTAACAACATATCACTGCTTTCAGTCGGAACTAGTATTTTCAAAGAGGAGATTGCCCTAGATTGAGAAGGAGCCATTTTGAAAATTCGAACGCGCTTTAAGTTGACTGATGGGGCTTTCGCCGCCAGATAACTTTTTATGTTATCCACCGATGTTTCAGGTGCTAGTCTTGACACAAATATAGCTTTTCTGGGAGGAACTGCCGTCAAGCAAATGTCATTATTTGGAACAGGAGGGGGGTTCACAATAGAAGAGTTTAGAGTTGGGGAGAATATAGATGGGGTTATCGCCCTTGTACCGGCAGCTTGTGAAACTTGCCCAGTCTGGTGACCAGCGTTCACACGCGAACAGCCAAGGGGAGAGGATGGTTTATTTTTCACTTCATTACTTTTAGGCGTTGGCGCTTGATTAGAGTGAGTGGCGGCTCTAGGCGAAGATATCCTTGCCACTTCGGCGTAGCTTAAAACGGAAGGACTTGCCGGCTTGTTTGTAACTACTTTGTTACAAACCGACTCAACAATATCGGAAACATTAACGTACATTTTAGAGTTAGAGGGAGCGGTAACTTGTACCAACGAATCAGATTTAGAGGAACTCAGAGGTGACGTCCCACACGCTACGCTACGAGTTGTTATTTTTCTGGCTTGGGTGGAAGATGAGTGCTCAACAAAATGACACTCATCAAACCTAGACTTATTTAGCTCAAACTTCTCCCACAAG
>NW_024000402.1:0-4951 GCF_014805625.2 Glossina fuscipes
TTTTTTTCATTAAGAATAGATTGGGTGCAAAATAACATTATACTATGCACGTTTATAAGGATGATAATTTCTAATATCTTGCTCCCAATAAGATGAAGAACCACAGCTTTCGAATTGCACATAGTTCAAATAATTTAATTGCTGCCGGACAATAATATATTCGTAATAATAAAAACGATCTTGCTGGTAATACTGTAGTTTAGTCATACCCCTCGACCGTTTGTTGGCAAACTATGAACAAAAATTTTTGATATGTTTTTTGAAATTATTTCTTAAATTTCTTTTTAATAAACATTTAAAGAAATACAAAGAAATTACGAAAAAAAGTATATATGATCATAATAAAGAACCGTCTATAGAGAAAAGTAGGTATATAATTTGCAAAAAAAATCATTTTTATGATAAACTCGTATGAAGTGTATGGGTCACGATTTATATATATATTGTAATAAAGTAGGATCAAAAGTGTGAATGTTAGATTTGATTTGATTTGTATCGCAGTGCGCTACTGCGGTTTTGTCCCTAATCTGCTCGGCTGCAGAACGCCAAGTCTATCCGTCTCATGTAGTGCCAAAGAACTCGGCAAGAGACGGTCCCTAATTAAAGTTACGAGGCGGATAGCGAGTTGATACGCTTTTATTGAACTGCATAAAACAATTAACTTCTTTATTTGCCAGGTGCATTATTTATACTTAAATCTATAGGTGACTTTATGCTAACGTTATCAATTATTTTAATTAGGGCGCCTGGCGTCGAATTGCATTTCGTAATGCAATACCCAGCCATTTGAAGTGCAACAAAGTTTTTGTTTTACTTTTTTTTCGCTACAGAATTATGCAAATTCAGCATAATTCTGTCGCACTTCAAAGTGGATGCATACGACGGTATGCGATCACACTACAATATATATAGATAGGATACATAGGTGCTTTGGAGTGACGTTCTTAATGCTACCCACTATTCTTTATACTGCTCTTCTTTCGGAAATTGAGAAAAAATGCGTTAGCCTGATGGACGCACATGTATATATATATACATATAGGTATATTTATAACAAGAGGACGTTTTCAACAGGCAACACATAGACGGATAAACGGACATGTTTAAATTAATTCAGAATTTTATGTCATAACAACATCGAATGGCTATCGTCCAAACTTGTTTTCCGCCAAACAAACCAAAATCAGTTGTATTTTGCTTATAAATGTTTGGTGTAGGTTAAATTGAAACCAAAATCATTTGTATTTTTCTTATAATTCATAAGATAGTATTAATATAAGACATAGCAGGGCATTCTTAGAACACATAAATAAATAAGCATTGATATATTGTAAGACAGACATCGTACAATGCGTGCCGCCTGCAACCAGTAACAGGTGCAGGTAGAGCGACTGCTTAACGAGGCAGCGATGATGATAGAAATAATTTTTTTTGTCTTATGGATAGGGGATAGCAAGCACAGCTTAGTTGTCGTCCCTAAATAAAAGATAGAACTACTCGATCTTACTGATAGAGGATGACAGGCTAAGCGTAGCTGTCATTCCTGAATAACAGATGGGACTATTAGACTTTATAAATAGGGGACGGCAGGTTCACCTTAGTCGCCATACCTGAACAAGAGAACTGTACTTGACTTACGGATAGAGCATGGCAAGCTCAGCTCAGTCGTCATTCCCGAACAACGAATGGGACCACTCTCTTCTATGACTTTTCGGACAGTTAAGGACAATAAAAGTAAATACAATACAGGTAGGAACGGATAAATGGCCCCATTTTCCCAAAGTTGGCTGCTGTAACATCTTCCGCGTATCTTTGCAGAATTTCTCGCAGAACTCGGTACATACGAAACGCGGAAAATAATGTAAAATAAAAAAACTGCGAGCAAAAGACTGGTCGCGACTCCCCACACTGGTTTTCTATTTCTCCTACAAGAATCACTTATCGCATACGATATATCCCAATTGTAAATAAGATAAATAATAAGGGATAAGTTGAAGAAAATACGAATGTCCAAGACTTTCATCTATATAAATTTCTTGGAAGCGAATTCCTGGGAAGCCGTGAACATGAATTTGCTTACTGTGAGCATAACAGACCCTGTTCAACGCTCAATGCGTAAAAGGTTTCTCAAAACTAATTTTTTTCGACTTCCCAACCAAGTACTCTACTTAAGTAGGTTCGAAAATTTTTATAGAAAGCAATGGAACGTTATCGACCATATAAATACTCTTAATTTCGCGTCTTTGGTGAACATTGAAATTTTCAAGTTTAGAAATGCGTTATGATATAGTCAAAGAAGTGCTTTGTGCAAACGAAACAAATCAGTTTGCAATACAGGCTAATCGCATTATAAAAAAATGTCATTCCACCATTCAAATATCGACATGGTATACTTTCTGTATGTAGGGATAAAACACAAGCTTTTGCAGAAACTTTTCTAGAAAATCATAAAATCTCTTATAACTTAAGTTCGCATGCCACAGAGCGTGTGATTAATTTTGCGAATTAACGTTTCAGGGCAAGGCTTTATAAGTAATGAAGTCATTAAATTTTTGTGCGTGAAATGCGTCAAAAAATATCTCAACTATGCATGACGTCGAAGATATAACTTGTAAGGAAGCGTTTTTGCTTCCCTACGGAATACAAGTCCGTCCGCCTAAAACAGTTACCCACAGCGAAGCACCTGTCGGTCCGAGCGGTCCGTAAACGTCTGATTGAATTAAGTAAACATGAACAACCTTCTCCAGCAAAATATATACACAACCGCATAAGTGCAAAATAGGTATAAGATCGCTAAAATGAACAAAACATGTATGAAATGGCTCCAAGTTATAGAATATGTAACACAGGCACGAGCAAAATAGGTATAAGATCGTTAGAATGAATAAAACTTGTATGAAACGGCTCATAGGCATAGAAGATGTAAATCATATACCACAAGCCCAAGTCGAACATAGGTATAAAACCATGTGAAATATGTAAAATATATAAACACCCGCACAAGCATAAAAACACCTTAAATTGTATAAGCGCACTGTAGAAACCCATACATATCATGCATTACTGTATAAACCCCGTTAGGGCATATAATCAGGTAGGAACCCTTATTCTCTACAATGCATACACGATCATGCAAAACGTATAGACGATAGAATCACACATACCAATGCATACCAATATACAGAGACTCGTACGCGCAAAATGTACAAACACACACACAATATTACACAAAATGTATAAGTGCCGTTAGGCCATGCAAACGTATCCCTAGGTATAAACATTTATGTTTAAAAGGTAGAGAGTTCACACATGCCAATTATGTATAAACTCACACGTATAAACAAGTATAAACACAGAGAAACAGAAAATACATTTATTCTACCTAAACATAAAACCATAGAAACGTACGCGAAGTATTGTACACCTAGGATGAGAAGTATAAAGAAAGAAGAAGAGCCATGTTGAAGAACCAGATGAGCAAACATAGGAATAAGATAGACGTTAGTTAGCCGTAAGCTACGTATAAGTATGTCACGCAAGTCGTAACTAAGTTTGTGACAGCTACCAACCTATATAAAGCATACCACAATACACATGTAAATGCACACAGCCGACAGGTTGCAATGGAATAAGCGAGCGCGACTCCCGCTATAAACGAGCGACTCATTACACAGAATCTTTCAATTTGGTGCCATAGCTGCCTGTGGTAAGTGCAAGCGGACTACTTGACTCGCTGACTCTTATTATTAGTTTGTAGTGACTCACGCATAGGGGATGTGACGGTTAGTATTAATCGCCATCCCTGAACAACAAATAGTACAGTGACTTACGGATAGGGGATGTGACGGTTAGTATTAATTGCCATCCCTGAACAACAATTAGTACAGCGACTTACGGATAGGGGATGTGACGGTTAGTATTAATCGCCATCCCTGAATGACCAAGCAATACTCCCTTCGCCTGACCTAAGTTAACCAGAGACAGTGAGGGACAGGCTAGCGCACCATTGAGCCAAGGCAGCTACGGCACTGGCAACATTTCTGTTTCTTTTTCTGTAGCGCTCCGCGGTAATCCAAAGGACCAATAACAATAGGTAACTCTCTCATCACGTATAAGCCACACCAGAAGTCGGGCCGCCTCGCTGGTTCCTTTTCCCCGCCAACCTCTACACAATGCTGCACTCTGGTGAATACGAAATAAAGACATTGAACATTAGCACCGAAGATCCAGTAAATTTCATTTCAAATAAATACTCTTGCAACGAACCTTGGAGTGGCTGAGTTATACCCCGCCCAAGAAAACCCGTTACAAACTTTAAAAAATATTCCCCATAAAGGAATTCGATTTGTTTACTTGCATCAAACTCTACCCTTTCCCATACACTTGCAAATCGGCTGAAGTTATTCCGTTTTCTAAGCGAGACATAGCACTTCATACCAGACACCACCTAAATAATCAACTGGATTAGTTCTTTTTGACGTTGGCGATTCTGTTTAGTATAATAGACTGATTTTTAAAATGATGTCGCTCGGTTTTCTCTGCTTGAAGAAAGATATTTGTCTGTTTCTGTTTTAGATTAATTTTCTGATTTATTATCTTGGTTGGGGTGTAGTTAAAAAGGGCCGGATTGTGATATGTATTATTATAATTATGTATTATTATATATAATTATTTAAATAAATGAAAAATAAAGTCAAATGCGGATAAAACGTAAGCCATCTTTTTACTTGAAAAAGAAATCCTTGCATTTTCTCTTCATCTGGCCAAGCACATGCGAGCTATATTCAACAAACCGTTAGTCTCTCCCAATCGTGTTCACCATATCAAAAACAAATATAACATTGCTGTAAAAATGATATCCATTATTAAACTGAAATTCTAAACTAAATGCTACAAACAAGATTCTCTGTTACATATTGATTATTTCACAAGCAAAGCAATTTCCGAACGA
>NW_024000403.1:0-1893 GCF_014805625.2 Glossina fuscipes
GGAGCGACAGAACTGCGATAACAGTTTGGCGAACTCCCCTTACTATTGCCGCCCTGCCCAACAGATCCACGCCGTAGCGACAGAACTGCGATATCAGTTTGGCGAACTCCCCTTACTATTGCCGCCCTGCCCAACAGATCCACGCCGGAGCGACAGAACTGCGATAACAGTTTGGCGAACTCCCCTTACTATTGCCGCCCTGCCCAACAGATCCACGCCGGAGCGACAGAACTGCGATAACAGTTTGGCGAACTCCCCTTACTATTGCCGCCCTGCCCAACAGATCCACGCCGGAGCGACAGAACTGCGATAACAGTTTGGCGAACTCCCCTTACTGCTATTTATTATTATCCTTATTACCCCCTTTTTTTTTCATATATTTTCTTTGTAAGCATTACCCAATACAATTACTAAAAAGGAAATCTGGCGGATTCTCCCGTTCCTTCCATGACATCCAACGAAATAAAATTGACTTGATGCCAAGCATCACTTCGTGTAGCGAAGCCGTCTTACATTAAAGCAACTAATTGAATCTATCACGCGACGAAATAGATTTATTTGTAACCCAAGTTAAATTCGTCTTGACTCTGTGCTATTATCGTTATGTATATATTTCGCGTTAAAAAAAAAACAAATTATTCGGAGAGGACCATTCAAAAAAAACTGTTTACTTTAAAAATTATTTTAATTGGTTCTCGGCTGGGTTGTTCGTCAACGTAGGACAATTGCAGAGCGCATCGTATGCCTCTCCTTTTTTTTTCTTTTCCCGTAGCATTTGTTACATTCACTGTATATCAGTCCTTGCTAGGTTTCCTAACCTTATATGGCCCTAGCCATTTGATTTAATATCGAAGAATCGTCCCATTCCGTCATCACTACCTTTGAAGCCACTTCTCTGTTACACTGCTACTAATTGAGCAATTGTCTAGCGCGGAACCACCGCTCGAATATAACAAGAAAACTTATACGATTTGCTTTATCCAAAGCGGGACTTGCTTGGCTTTGCTTTGCTTCTAAGCAAAATCTGAAGAAAAATTGATCATTCTCCTTGGTGGTGACTATCTACATGGATGCCTGTTATCAATATAAATCCAACCCTTCCCTTTATTTGCGAGTCCCTATTACTAAGCATATGGTCTTAATTCTAGATTCTTTGTAAATATTTATGGAATTAAAGACTTCCTCATCAGACAATCTTAGCAGGTTCGGTTGTTAAAAGGAGGACAGACACATAGCTTTGAAAGGCGTTGGCATTTCCATTCCAAGTTGTAATTTGGAAATCTTAAGGGGATCATAAAAAGGTAGACCATAACCTGGATGTTTGTACACATTGAAATACCTCGCAGCTAAGGAGCTGTACATATATGTAGCTATGTGTTGAAATTGGTTTACATTGGGGATGACAAAAATTGAAATAAAAAATTAGAACCGAAAATTGAAATGAAAATTAGAATCAAAAATTGAAATAAAAAAGTTCGGATCACAAGTTGAAATAAAAATTTAGAATCAAAAATTGAAATGAAAAATTAGGATCAACAATTGAAGTAGAAATTCAGAATAAAAAAAAAAAAAAAAATGAAATAAAAAAAATTTTAGAATCAACAATTGAAGTAAAAAGATTAGAATCAAAAATTGAAGTAACAGAATCAAAAACTGAAATAAAAAAATCAGAATCAGACATTGATATCAAACTTTCACTGAATTGGTCCTGGATGTGAATACATTTTTGCAAATGATCACAGTCGCACCGCCGCCAATAATCCATAAATATTTTCCATAAGTTTCTGATGGTTGATGCGTTGTGAGGCTTTCGTAACCATAATTACGTTGCACATTCTTAGGATTTCTATTTACATTAATTTAACCCCCTTTTTTTTTTCTTTTTTTTTTTTT
>NW_024000404.1:0-2091 GCF_014805625.2 Glossina fuscipes
CTTGCAAAAGCAAGCAAAGATACCGCAAAATCATACGATTTTTGCCTATACTTGTAAGTAAGGAAAACAGAAAAGAATAAAATAAACATATACCGCAAGATCATGCGATTTATTAGCGGTACCACAAAATCGCATGATTTGTCTAACGGCATGCCGTTATTCCGCCGCTTGCGATTGATACAGACCGACAGACACCCTACCCGAGGTTTGTTCGCGGCCGTTACAGCTCGGACCCATCGATATCACCCGTGATATGGAATGTGGACGTCAAATAGTCCGCCGACAGACCGACTATACCCCCGACGGCCGACTACTACGGACCAACGTGTGGCTTCGACCCACGCCCTGAGTTTAAGAGTCTCTGTTCTACCGACTGAGTTAGCCGGGCAAATTCGGTGTATACTCAAGAGGTTTTAGAGAAGAGAATATCTTTGGCTTGTTATACTCCTAGCTTCCGCCCTGTCTTCTACCTGGTGTCATCGAACTTGCACCTTGTGCCTAAGCTGTCTAATCTGTTCATTCCGTAAGTCGAGCAACCCTTTGAGTAGTTGATTTTGCATCCGATATTGTTGATTTTCATTTGCGATTCTTTGCCACAAGTTTAGCAACCTTTCGCGATCTATGGGTCGTGAACCTCTTAACGCTTCCGTGGCCAAGTCGAAAGGTGTTCAACTACTGCTGCCCTCATTATTACTTCCACCACCCGTGTTGGCAGCGAATTCGAATTCAGTGTTTATCATCGTTGAGCGGCCGCGTGATGCTAGATTTATTGGAACCTGGTTTATGTACGCTTGCGGAGCAGGCTGAAAACAAGACTTACTATGCTGAGCTGTTGCAGTTACGGTAGCATCTGTGCCGAAATTATCGCCTGTAGTACTGTTGCCAGCAGGTTGTTTGGTTGAAGGCGATTGTTGCTGATCCTGCACGCTATGGCGATGGTGATGGTGCTGATGTGGATGATAATTTGGTGTCGAGTGTTCCAGTTGCTGTTGTTTCTGTGATTGGTGACGATGTTGATTTGTTGTTACGGTAGTTGCAGGTGGATGAGGCCTTGAAGATTTCCGTGTACTATGTTGGCTATTTAAATTTTTGTTGATGCGTGTACGTTTCGCCAGTTTGTTTTGATTAGCATGACCAGCAGAAGGCAATAGCTGGTTATGGTGACTTATTACTGCTATTGTCGTTTCAGCGTTGTTGAGCTGGATCTGCTGTGGTTGTTGACGCTGATTACGTAAAGGTGACGTTGACGAGGTGATTTCAATAGATCCGCTGAACTTTTCGCGTGTGTTGTGTGGCAATGTTTCCTTCCCTTCACCTAGAGAGTTTTGCTTTACATCAGTCAGCTGAAGTGATGAGTTTCGGTAGCTCTTGGAGTTATCGTTTCCTTGGCTTATGGCGTCTAAAACTTGGCATTTACTCGGAGAATAAATAGTGTCTGCTTTGGTGGCGACAGATAAGCCAAAAGCTTTCCAGAAGTCGATGCCGAAATAAAATTGCTGCCGCAACTATATAGAATTCAATACTCATGGTCTCGCCCTCCCACTCGACAGGTAAGTCCCGTCACTGACGTCTTGTTTCCATCCGCTGTTTGTACGTGTCGATTTTGCAGCCTAATGACTCGATGTCTTCGATACTCGAGGAATCTCGTTGCTCCGGCCCCACAACAACTCATGCTGGCTCCTGTGTCCAGAAGAGCGGTTACTTCGGTGTTGTCGACCTTGGTCCGAGCAAACAACCTGTCATCGTGCTCTAGGGAAACAATCGCTGAGATCTCCTTCTGCTGAAATCTCCTGTATGCCTTCCTCCTTTGGCGTAAGATCAGAATCTTTCTATGTTTTCTCGTGAGCGCTCGCCTTCTAAAAATTTCTGCGCTGAATATCTCGTGTCGCTTCCGCTGGTAGTCCGCGATCCTCTGTGCTAAGTTTCTGTACTCGGTGATGTCTTGATCCGTTGCTGGTGTTATCGTTGCGCCTGTTGCTGTTCGCGTTAATATTGGCACTGCCGTGGTTTGTGTTGCTTTTGTGGTTATTGTTGGTGTTGTTGCTGCTGATGTTGTTGCTGATGTTGTTATTGCTATTGTTGTCGCTGTTG
>NW_024000405.1:0-4242 GCF_014805625.2 Glossina fuscipes
AGAAATCGCATGAGAAATATGTCTCCCTGATCATAAGATCGTCGGTGGACCAAATTTTATCAAAGTATTTCAAACATTTCGATATGAAGATTATACACATGGACAGACGTCAGACAGACAGCTAGACGGACGGATAGAATTGTAGATTCAGAAGGCGATTCTTTATCGATCGACATAATAAAAGATCGGTCTGTCTCGAGTCTTTCTGGGTCTTGCATACGTACCATAAGTGCTGTAGGTTATAAAATTCCAGATCAAACCAAAATTAATCAAATGGCTACCACTTTTCCTAATTTCCTTGAGTAGAAGAATAAAACATAAATAATACTACACTGAATTAATAAATTAGCTCAACAAAGATTACTTTTCCCAAATGGAAGGGTTCGCCATATCTTAATAACCGCAACCATAGTTAATTAAATTGTTCTCTAACAGGGATGAACGGATTGCTCGAGTAGCCATCTTTGAAATGAATCATTTTTTATTCACGCAGCTTTGCTCTTGAGAGGGGATACCCGGTTTACCTACGCGTGTACGCAATAAGTAAAAAAGAACAAACACTATGTTCAGGGCTATGATAAGCATGAACATAAAAATTATATTTAAACAATAGACACATGTATATAAATGTACGTGTCTCTCATTACTACATACATTTCTCATATACACCCTGCACATAATTGGTAGAGAGAAAATGAATTAGAGTGACCAGACAATTTAACCACTTAATGGGTATACGCTGTTTTAAAAAGCATATCCATTTCTTATTTCTGAGCGATCGTGCAAAATAATAGTAAACAACACTTCACAAAAGCAACCTTTGTTCTCTCTAAGAGGGAAAATGCTGGGAATTGCGTCAACGTACAATTCCGCTCCTGCAAGTTCCAAATATCTTCACGGATGATCTCTTTAAGTATTTTTGGTAAGTGCAATTATTGTGTGGCAACCAAGCCAAATCTAATCGGAAGCGAATGTCTGATAAGAGTGACTTTCAATTGGTGTTTCGTTTCTTCATATGCAATGAAATATAAATGCGATGCATTATATGGAATAATTTTCCAACAAAGCCCTTTCAGTCCTCTTGCTAGTTAGTTCATGTCAGAATGCGGACTATTATATACGTCACCGGAGGAAAAGAATGGATGTTCAACATTAAAGTCTGAATTAATTTAAGTATATCAGTCTGTCCGCCTGATTGTCTGTCTGTCTGCCTGTTATGAAAGTTCGATTTAAAATTTGGCAGAAACATCGAAAGTTCTTGCACGCGAGTTAGTATTAAACGTGGGCCAAATTACTCGAAAGACACGCCCACAGCAGCACGCAAACTGAGAAGCAATTGGCGCTCAAGAAAGCAAATATTGAGAATATACGGCTTCTTCGACTGCAAAATTATCAAGTGCCTTATAGTGACTTACGCTCGATGCTTCGTGTTATACTCGATGAAACATGCACGTAAGTCTCCTATCAATGGAAATAATTACTCCCATTCGAAAAGGCTTGGCTGGTAAGGCATATATATGATCCCCTTAGTGGTTTTTGCAGATTTTCATTTTCCTCTTTCATTCTCCACTTATTCGCCATATTCGTTAAAAAGATTGATTTTTTCATCCCATTGCCTGTAAAGTTTGCTTGAATGAACGATTTTAATAATGGCGGCTTCTAGAATATATAAGTACACACAAGTGCACATTCGTGTTAGTAGTAATTGTTCGTGTTTTGTATTAATTTATGAATGTATGCGTTTATTGGGTATAAAACTTGAGAAAGACTGTCTGCCCTGTGGCCTAGTGGTTAGGACGTCGGGCAAACAACCGGAAAAACCAGTTTCGATTCGTTATATTGTTGTTGATTTTCTTCAAAGTAAGAATAAAACTGTTTGGCAATTAAGACCAGTCTGCTGTGTAGGTAAAATCTTGAAAGAACATTTGTTCTTCTTCAGTCAAAAAACGGGGTTCCTCTGGCGGTGTTAGTTGGGATATCTGCGAAGTGAATTCTGTGTCGAAAATGGAAACACCTTCCAAATGGGTCTAAAGGTAGACAATTCCATTTTATGTATTTAAGTTACAATTTTTCTTCTATATAACTTACTATTGTGGGCACGAACGGTGGTTTAACTTTACGCAAGAGTAAATCGTCCCATACAATGGAACGGAAAAATGCTTGCTTCTTAACGTCTTCAGCGTCACGCTCCGAGGAACCTAAGCGTCTTTCGGGATTTTTCCTTAGAAGCTAAACGAAGAATTTTCATAACAATTTCATTCGAAATTCATCTCAAGCTATACCTACCCTTCTCATTATGGCTATAGCTTCTAAAGATAAGAAGCGGGGATAACGTACTTCATCGTTGACAATCGAATCAAATACTTCCTCTTCATCATCACCAGGGAAAGGGGACTATATTAAAAAAATACATATGACTTTTATTTTAAATCTCTTTTCATATATAATTATTTTTCTTATTCGCATCATATATCGTTCAAACTTACCTCACCCACTAACATTTCAAATATTAAAACACCTAAACCCCACCAATCTACAGCACGTGTGTAAGAGGTATCAGTCAATACTTCGGGTGCTAAAAATTCGGGTGTACCGCAAAATGTTCCAGTGCGATCTCCAAAGCCCATACCTTCTTTGCATAAACCGAAGTCAGCAATTTTCACGTAACCTAAAAAGAAATTAAAGAAAAATTCGTATATAAAAAGCTTTACACAAGAATTTCCTTTCTTCCTATTCTATCTTTTCCACACAAGCCTTAAAATGTTATCTAAAGAGAAGTGAAAAAAACTATAGTGGGACTCTCCCCACCCTTAAATATTCTTCAACACTTCGTTCCATACAGTTACTCACACACCGACTTTTCAAAATAGGGTTTCATACGGAGAGTGGTCGAAAAAGTAGTCCGATCGCAACCATTTCCGGTAGTATCGGTTCTTGATCTAACGCAGTTTGCCAAGTGGGGTGAGTGTATCAAATTTCATCAAAATATCTCCGAGAAATTGCGACTTGTAGCTTGAACACATATTTACATGGACAGACATCGGACAGATAGACGGACAAACAGCCTTTCTGAGTCGGTTGGTAATCAGAAAATCGATCGGTATATACAAAGGTGAGTCTAACTTAAGCGTTTCTGCGTGTTAATACGTGCGCACAAACTTGATGTATTCTGCACCACAAGTGGTGTAAGGTATAATAAGTCTTTGTGTAAATAAAAAAAAGAAGAGTTTTGGTGATAAGTAAAACTCACTATTGCTTCTCACACTTTCTTCAACTCTTCTTTTTTATTTAACTTTATTCAATTCTTATATTTGAATTGTAAACGGGACGTGGGATGGAGCGGTTAATAGTTCATCGCGACAGAATTTTAACTTGTTATGTTTCACTTTAGAGCATTGATAAAAGATAAGAAAAAAGGTGTTCCACATTTGGTAGTGTGAATTTCTCTGTGTGTATTTTTCATCTCTTTTCACTATAAAATTGACACCGTGATAGACCTTGTTACTATTAAAGGACTTACTTTCCAAGACGTCCTTGTATGGGAAGAAGTCGCAAAAGCGGACAAATTTCGATTACAAATTTCTATAATTACGATTCGATATTATTATGCAAAGTACAGTGTTCCGTAAAGCCTTATAACTTCTATAATTTCCAACTGACGAGGAAAAATCCGAAAATTTTTGTTAAAAAGAACTGAGTTGCGTTGAGTTGCACGCTTTTGCTCTGACCAATTTGGCCCATTTTCAATGCCAGCCTGCGTTCAAGAACTTCCAATGTTTCCGTCAACTTTAAAGCCGATAGCTCCATTTTTGCGGCCAGGAAAATATTTAAAGCAGACATTACACTAATGGACAAACGGACATTCGTAAGTCGATGCAGAATTCGATTCTGATCAAGAATATATATCCGTTGTGGGGCCTCTTATTGGCGTTGCAAACGTTTTGACAAAATGAATGTACCCCTCATCCTTCGGCGATGTACTTGCATTTCGTTACAGTAGGGTTATCTAGCTTAACTACGAGCGGTTGTATCATTTTTTGGTAAGACTAAGTCTCCTATTTAAAAACTTGTACTATTTTTGTAATTCTATTTTTAATTGGGATTGTAATAGTAAGTAAGGTTTGGCTCTTAGGGTCTAGATGCAAATCTTAATTTGGTTTTCAGAGTTCAAGTAGATAATTGCGAATACTATCTACTTTTTCACTTTCTACAGAAGAGAGGAAACACGCATTTAGTACTCTG
>NW_024000406.1:0-2000 GCF_014805625.2 Glossina fuscipes
AGCGATGATAGATAAATGGCACGGTTGTCGAGTTCAGATTATATAATGGACATATCTATTATCAGCTGAGTATTATTTGCATCTTTTTTTAATGTTATTATGACATTGGTTTATGAGTTCAACAACCAGTGCATGAGTTGGAAAATGGAATGGAAAGCATCACATACTTTAACTTACGCTCAACTCACCACCATCATTTAGTGTGTTGATTACCATGTGACTGGCGGCCAAGCACGGCATTCTGTGAGTTGACCGATAGAGAGCGAACAAATTCATAGCTATACCATCAATAACATATAATTTATACTATGATGAAGTATCGACAAACACACCACTTATCAAATGTTTAACTGATCCTACCACTATTTATGGCGAGACCTGTGAAGGGTTACGTGTTTTTCTAGTTTATCAGATGAGGTTCATACAGACTCCCTCCTAGCTTCTACGGTCGTTAATCAACAGACTTCGTCCATATAACGTGGCCGATTTTATGCCAATGGTATTTTTGTTGCAATCCATATCGAATTCGGACAACAAATTAGTCACAAACGATAAAGAGTTTATAGGGAGTTGGCAACTCTAATTTGGCTTCACTTTCGCAAAACATATGGACGCTGATTATGTATCTTTAGTTTAGTCCTTCTTTTAGACGGAGCACCTTCAAAGCCGTTTGTTTGTTATTTATGTATGAGTTTCTTCATTCACATTTTGTTTCAAAAAAATAATGGGAAAATTTAACGTTAATTTGTTTACTATGATGCAATCAATAACAAAATCACACATATGCAAATGAAAATAATATTATGTACAATTTTTGGTGGAATGAAATGAAGTGAAATGAGTTCATATAATTTCATATTTTTGTTTCTTAGAAAAATTTTGAATAACAAAATTGAACTTTGAATAAATATCGCTTGTTTTTTATTTTACATATCAAATTTTTAGGAAAATAAAGCGATTATCTAAGAAACAAAATTTTAAAGAAAAGGGAAAACCAAACGGACATTCATGCCGCGTTACCTGCGTCTTGCAGTTGGCGACTGACGAAAAGGTTAACAACAATTGACAGAAGTGTAGTGAACAAAAACAGGTTAGCGGATTAAAAATGGCGCGATGAATTTAGGTACCGGTAATTTCCTTGCAAAAGGGAATATATGCGGAATATGTGCAACAGCCAACCGTTATTCGCTAGCAAGTCGAAAAGTGCAGCGAAAATTGATTCAAGAGAATCGAGTTGTAAAAAAGCGAATTATAGTGTTGTAAATGTAAAACTCCAGAATATAATCTGTAAGCAGATCTCTTGAAAATTGTAAATAAAATCTATACCATACTAAAAATAACAATTCAGCGGTACAAACTTAATAACAAAAGAAGGCGAGTAAAACCGTAAAATCGCGAAAGAACTTTAATACATTAATATACGAATTCCCTGATAAAGAAGGTACGTTTAAAAATGAATTACAAATCAATCCTAGTATTACCGACATAAAAGCCAAGTTTTATTTTTTAAAAAATATAAAATGAGGATTTATCGTTTTTATAACATCTTTTATTTAAAAACAAAGTGGCGAGAATATGTGGGGTCTTAGTTTCTAATTACTTAATCGGCTCGATTGGCATGTTTCTAGCGCAACGTCGAAACCGTCGTCAAAATAAGTTTGCCTTGCTCTAGGAAACCGAAATTTTACTGCCATAATTTTTATGCGGTCGCAAACTTTAGGGACAAAATATTTATATGTATGTACATAAAAGCATACATGTATGTAGATTAACTCGTCACCATTCCGTTCGGCCTATGCTTGGCACTTCGGTTTGTGAAATTTATTTTTTTTTTGCGGGCTTCTGCCTACGTCTCTCATCAATAGATATTAGGATTGTGTCCATCGCCGTTTGCTGCAAAACAACGCGTCACAAGAACATAAAAAACACAATAAGAACCTACCCGCACCGGTTTTTCCTAAAATGTATTTAAAATCCTCTCTTGGCACGCAAAACTTTTT
>NW_024000407.1:0-2126 GCF_014805625.2 Glossina fuscipes
TACGCTTATGTGACTTGGCCGTTAACTCTGGGATACGACAGACAAGTGGAAGTGTTACAAGTTGTAGTACTATGACAGAAGTTGCAGCATGGGTATGATGTGAGTTCCTGCCTGTAAGGCTTAACCTCACGGTGGCTCGCGCTACGGGGATTATTAAGCGTAACCCACGCCCCCTGACGAGTTAGACAATCTCTATAAACAGCACCAGAGTCCAGATTGTTTATTGCGTATGGATCAATAAACCCCACTCTGGTCAGTGGTGAGGCCTAGCTGCACTCGATTGTTCCACTTTGGCTTGGAACTGTCAACCACAACCAACACGAGCACTCGCCGAAGGGACGCACCCAGCAGTCAGGGCTCACAAATTGATGAAATCAAAAGAATTCAAAAAGGGGGAAAAAAATGCGCTTGATTACACCATAAGGTTTCCACAAGCGCCATTGATCAATTACCACCATTGCCGCTAAGCATCCGTGGATATAAGTTCAAAAAGTATGACATGCAAAAAGGGTTAAAAGCCTTCTGTCAAATCCCTTTTTATATTATTATTTATAGAGAAAATTCTCAATTTTTATTCTAGAGTAGGGATTTAAATAGGCCAAATGGGAAGTCAACTCCCTTTTTATCAGTACAATAGGCCAAAGGGGAAACCTTCCATCAATTTCCTTTTTATTATTAAAAATAGGCCAAAGGCCTTCCATCAATTCCTTTTAATCATCATTTAAATAGGCTAAAGGGGAAGCCTTCCGTCAATTCCCCTTTTTTTCATTAAAATAGGCCAAAGCCTTTTTATCATTAAAAATAATTCTTTAAGTTAAGTTTTATTACAACTTTTTAAACATAATCCCATTATTTACATGGCAGCGGCGATCTACCATGCTTTCGCTAAATTACTACCTCTACGTACTATAACCTATTAACTTCCTAAGTAGTAATTAGCTTCATGATTGAAGAGTTCATCTTCCAGCGATCCCCTCCACCATCTCTCAAAAAACTCGTCGCCGAGTTATAGTAGTTCAAAACCTTAAACCCTTCTTCGCCGGCCGAAGCCGTTGCCCGGAGATCACCACTTGGAGGTGCTCCCAATTAAAGCATATTTTATCACCTCGAAGTACAATGACAGGCTAAACAAGATGTGTGTATGTCGAGCCGAGTAAAAAAAGTACAACAAACAACATCATCATTGTAGAAGCGGTTGTCTCACCAGTCAACAATTTAATACCAGTACTGCTATTACAAAAATTCACGAAGGGGACATTATAGCGCAATGCCGAATATGTGGTAAATCATCAAGTTGAAATTCCGAAAACATGTCCAAAGATATCCCCAGAGGCTGAAATTCTCTTCAAAAGATGGACAAGCAATCTGAATGAGCAGCAGAAGAAATATGCCAAAAAGTTTTTGCTGGAAAATTGGTCCATCTTTGCCGGCGTTACAAATTCGAGTTGCCGTACTAACGCTGCAGGAGCTGATCCCATTCGCCAACGGCCTAGAAGAATTCCACTGGCAAAAAGAGGAGAAGTGGCGGACTTGATCAAAGATATGTAAGAAAAAAAAGTTATCGGACCATCAAATAGCCCCCGGTGTTCGCCAATAGTTCTTTTTAAAAAAAGATGGGTCTACCAGATTTTGTGTGGATTACAGGAAGTTGAAGGAAGTGGCCAAGAAGGATACCCTTTGCCTAGGATCGGCGACACCTTAGATACCTTGTCAGGTTCGCAATGGTTCCCAACCTTAGATTTGAAGTGTACGTACTGGCAGGTGGAGGTCGCCGAACATGACAAGCAAAAGACCGCATTTTCCGCTGACACTGCGTATAATTATTTTCAGTAACGGAATGGCAGCAAGTGGTCGCTGGGCGAGAAACGCACAAACAGTGGCTGTAGTACAATATTTTTCGACATCAACAATATATTGACCAAAGTGACCGGAACGAACTGGAGGGGTGCATACTAAGACAGAAAAAGTTTTCTTGCGTGATTCGTCGCGTATGAAATGGAAGAAGGAACAACGCTCTAGCACGATGTGGGAGACCTTCTGAAAGTAGCATGCGATGTAGCAATGGAAAAGGAAAACGCTTAGTAGAGAAGACTCTGCCTCTGATGGAATATTGAGATTGACACAAT
>NW_024000408.1:0-1912 GCF_014805625.2 Glossina fuscipes
ACAGATACGTTTAGCGTGCAAAAAGAAACTCTAACATAAGGGTATATACAAATCAGCTAGAAGGCTTCAAATCATGTTGCTCCGTTAAAACCGTAACCATTAAGTCCTACCACTACCAAAATATACATTATAAGATGCATTGTAAGTGTAGAAGTGAGGTCGATTTTGCTCTAAACGTGTTCAACGAATCTTCGAAGGTTTTCAAACTCAGCGGTAAGGCATTCCAATATTTAGTAACACGAACAATAAAAGATTGTTAGACAAGCGTGGTCTTATGAAAGGGCTTCTGTTCGATCTAGAATAGCACAGTCGTCCTATTAAAAGGCTGTAAAAGGGATCAATATTTAATGATTTTGTAGAAATAGATAAGCAACCTAAATTTTACATAATCGGGAAGGGAGACTTTTTAAAAAGTGTGAACGAAGAAGTAGAGATGGCCTCTAAATTTGGCACTATAAATAAAAAGTGTTGTACGGTCAACAATACTTTGAAGCCTATCTATGTTATACCTTGGGCACTCAGAAAAGACATCAGTACAATAGTTAACATGCGTCATGAGGGGGGAATGTGCAATGGTAATTTTAACTGTTACGAGCAGATGTAGTTTTAGATTGTACAATTTCTGGAACAAGATAAACTTTATCAGAGACACTGTCAATGAGGGAACCAAAGTTATCTTTGCGATCAAGGTTTAGCCCAAGACATTACATTGTATAGAATGGTAAGATATTTTTATATTGAGGCTGAATTATTTAGCACGGGAAGAATTGAAGAATAACTTACTGCTGTATATTAATTGATTCATATTTATATTATTTTATCAAACCAATCCAAATCTCAATCAAATCTCAATTTAATTGAATTTACTTCCGTTCAATTCGAACCGTTTTAATTTTTGCACTATTTTAATGCTGATTTTAACTTTTTGTTATTACATTTTACGTACCAGTTAATCAATTTTAAAGCGATGCTCACCGTTTTATCAACTTTTTTCTTTTTTTTTACATTAAAGTTTGGCGTATTTTTATAAATTGATTCGAACGATGTTTCATATTCACTAGAGTTGGTAAAAAATTATTTTGCTTCTCTATAAGACATCCCTAGAAAGAATACTTTATAATACAATACAGTTTTGCACTAATTATTCGCTTATAGTCACTCTCTGCAGCGTTCGATATAATCCCGGACAAGCTTTGCAAACTTGATATATGAATTTAGATGTAGTACTTCTTTAAATTGTAAGTGCTCCAAGAGCCATAAATATTTTGCGATACTAACTCTATAAAAATTTATGTACTTGTTTCGTAGGGTTTGAATTTGTTGGGAGAATGTAAGCTTACAAATCGTAAATATCTTTTTAATAAAATAGCAACATAACAAAATTAACTGAAAACTAGAAAACGTCTTTCGTTTTTAACAGCTCTAACTACTTCGCCTAGTTATTCGCTCCTTTGGGTAATATATTGCACATTATTTCCATTCAAAGGCGTACTGTTTATGGAAGCCCGGAGGGGGTCCAAATCATTGATCCAAATTTTGGAACTTAATTTAATTTCCGAAAATAGACCTTCGAATGGGTCGAAAAAGTTGTCCAATCTGAACCATTTTCGATAGCGTTCGTCCTTGGATGAAAACGTGTCAATATGGCAAATTTCACCATAATATCTCAAAAATTGCAGCCTGTAGGTTGAATACAAGTTCACATGGACAGACATCAGACGGCTCAGATCGATCCAGAAAATGATTCTGCTTCGAGCCGTATAAAAGAAGTTCTTATGGATGTTATATACGTCCGCACGAATTTAATGCACCTTGTACCACAAGTGGCGTAGGTTATGAAAACACTGCAATAAAAGAAAGAAAGTTAAACATCTTTTCTTACATCGCTACGTCGTTACTTTCATTCTTTGGA
>NW_024000409.1:0-1219 GCF_014805625.2 Glossina fuscipes
TAGGAGATGGCAGGTTTAGCTTAGCCGCCATCCCTGAATGACTAATGTACTCTCTCTTGCGAAGTGAAATGGGCGAGTGGCCCTACAGGCCGAGATTGGCTGCTGTAACACCCGCGGCGTATACCTTTTCTTTTACAGAATCTCACGACACGGTTAAATCGGAAACAAAATAATAATAATCTTCCGGTACGAACCAAAAGAGTAGTCGGGTCACCACGCTGGTTTTTTCCTCCCACTCCCCTTAAAATCTTTTATCTATTGTAAATTCCTTAGAAATAAATAAATAATAAAAACAACATCCAGAGATCCAAGTTATTTTTCTTTTATATAAATTTCTTGGAAGGAGTCCTGGAAAGCCCTGAGCTTACCCCGCCAAAGAAGACTCGTCACAATATATAATCGAATTTTACAAAAAAAAGGTTTTGCAAACTCCGGTGTATTATTGGCCGATGTGTTATGTAACACCTTATAAATTTTAATATTTTTGGTTCTATGCAAGTCATTTTAGTTGAATTTATCGCATTTTGGAATTGAAATTATAGATATGGGTTGAGCGTATCTCTATCGAGTTTCAAGTTTCTTTTTCCTTTTTAGTAATCTTGGGAATTAAATTTCGAATTGACAAAAAAATAAAACTGACTCAGTGAGAAAGAATTCCCAAAAAATTCCCCTTTCAAAAATATCTCTGCACAGATGTTGAAGATCTTGCGGAATAATAAAGAGCATTAAGCTGGGAGCAGGATTTTAAGTTCATTTGCTAACATTAATTTCAAAATCTTAACCTATAAATTCTTGTTTCTTTTTCATGGTTTTTTTTTTTTTTTTTTTTTTTTGCGTAGTATAGTATCTTTATATATATATATATTTAAATATACAAAGGACAACAAGAAAACAAATAGAGTAAAACTTTTGTGCCAAAGAAAAAATTTTCTTATCTCCAATATAATGCACAACTGTTGGAGAACAAAAAAAAAACAAGACAAACAGCAAACGGAAGAATGGAAAAAGAGGAATATGTAGGAAAATTATAAATCTCTTCAACCGTAGTAGCAGTTGAAATATAAACATTGCTTGCGACTTATGTCTAGACGATTGCAGTTCAGAAATGGAAAAGCGAGAAAGGCATTTAAAAAAGAAATTTAAAAGCAATTAGTAAGCCTTCGTTTGCCTTAAAGGATAAGAGCCAAAATAAAAAACAAATTACTATGAATTAATTTTA
>NW_024000410.1:0-4275 GCF_014805625.2 Glossina fuscipes
CAAACGTTTTATAAAGGCAAAAAGATGATTAGATATAAGAAACTGCAATAGCTGTAATATAAGTATTGAATAGGTTTTACTCCTCCAGGGTTTTGAGGAGAATGGGGTGGATCTGAGAAAGGACAAGAAAATCCGTGGATATGCACTCCAATGAATACACAAACACCTTAAGAAACAGGGGGTACGTAAGGTACGAGGGTACGTAGTAAGCCTAATTTTGTAATTTAATTTGATCGATTTATTAATTGTTTTTTAGCAATTGATGATGAATTGCAAACATGACGATATCATTTAACATGACAGACTCTAAAACAAAAAATGTTAAAAGTATCAAAACATGACAGTAACAGTTAAGTATCTAGCAATAAAAAGTCCGTGGGATATTTTGCATTCAGTTGCAAAGTTGCTTCAAGAAGATAGGTACCCAAAATTTGTACATATGTCGGGCGTAAAACATGTGTAAAGGTATTTAGCAGATACTACCAACTTTAAGTTTCCGCATCGTTACAAGCTTAGGTGATATGCTGACGTAGGTTAGGGGAGCAATATAAATAATACAACATCTGACACTGGGCTCCTGTATTGTATTGGCGACTGTTTGATTTCATGAAATTCGAAAAAGCAAATTTCATTGTGTAGGATTGAGCATGCATTAAATTGTGAAGACGACAGTCGAGTGGCTCGTAATGTGGATAATCAAGGGGCTGTTCAAATTCAGCCCTTCATAACCGAACAAATACATTGATACTAAAAATAGGGACGTTAAAATTGTAGTTTGTTTGAAACAACTCCAATACTTTGAAGTATGAACACGGAGGGCGTTGTGATAGCTTTGTGAGGGATACGGGATACAAAACTCAAAACAACTTGATACTATTTTCTAAATCATTGTAAATCTGATGGACGTCTCGCTTCGTCCGTCTGATGTCTGCCCATGTAGTATTACCTACAAGCTTTTCAGACTTTTGTATACCTCTGCACTATTGATGGGTTTTAAAAAAAAAAAAAAAAATGCCTAACCCACGTTTCCATCTCATTGTATACTTACTACCCAACTCTATCAGACTCTCAAACAATGATGAAGAGAATTTCAAGAAAATATTTATGTAATGATATAAAAATCTATAAACCCAGAACTTTTTGATATCCACTATCAGCTTGTAAGCAAAATTTGATCGCATCCATAAGCAAAGATAAGTTCGCAGGATAAAAATTGATATTATGTCGATTTTAAGTAATAAATTTATTCGATATGACAACAGTTCATGTATGTTTGGGAAAATTGGATACGTATTTGCACACGTTCCCATATTTATATATGATTTTATTACTTTTTTGCTGATTGATAAATCAATCGCAACCACAACTCTAATTCTGATCAATGTTGATAGCGCACTGGTATTCTTAAATATTGCGAGTCGGGGGGTTTTGTCCATCCATCTATTAAAAATTGCGATTATGACATGAGTACTCGTTTTGGCTTTATAACCACTGCGTTTTGATGTTAAGGCCACTTTCACGAAAATAATGGCTCTATATATAATAATAACGCGCTATCGTCGTCGTATCCGTTATTCATTTTTTCAGTATTTTATGGTCTCGATAAAGTTAGCGTATTTCACTTCTCATTTTCCCGTAGTTCTTTCGAAATTATTGGCAGAGCCACTATGGGCAGATTTACTTGACCTTTTGAAGACCAAAATGAAGGACGATTTTACACCTAAGTTAAGTATTTTACAGTTATTTTACGTATAATGGTTCGTAACATATTTAATATGACTTAGCAATTGTAAACAGTGACTTGCGTTGGAGCGTAGCAAACGTACGCTCGTCTTATTCGATGTTTTGTCATGTGAAACACATTTTGAACGTTTCAAAATTGAGTATTATGATGATAAACAGAATCTTTACAAAATATGTTAACAAACCACTTATCTTAAAGTACACCGTTTTTCGTAAATGGCGTCAAGGATTTGTTTAAAAAGAGGTCACTGAACACACAAAATGCTAAGCATTACTCCACCATTTACTAACACGAAAAATTAAAAAAATTTTACAAGCAAAAATATCAAGTACCACTGGCAAAACAATTTGCAAAAGACTCAAACTTTTCAAGAGGTACAAGGTACATACTTGCAACGCACACACCTATGCACCTGAACACCGATGTTTTCAATGTTTTTTGCTTGTTACTCATTGAATATAACACATACACCATGAAAATTTCCATTTTTATTCTGAAAATAGAAAAAGTCACTCGCGCCCATCCAATATAACACAGTATGAAAATTTAGTTCTTTTTCTATATTTTACGAGAATTTCAATGGGTATAAAAGGTTCATTCAAGACCGAATACAATTTTATTAACAGTTTCTAGTTTTTGTATTGGATGTATGACAAGCATATTTGTTTCTGTTGAATAATCTGCACTAATTTCAATATGTCTGTTACCTATTCACATAGATACGTTTAGCGTGCAAAAAGAAACTCTAACATAAAGGTATATACAAATCAGCTAGAAGCCTTTAAATCATGTTGCTCCGTTAAAACCGTAACCATTAATTCCTACCAGTACCAAAATATACATTATAAGATGCATTGTGAGTGTAGAAGTGAGGTCGATTTTGCTCTAAAAGTGTTCAACGAATCTTCGAAGGTTTTCAAACTCAGCGGTAAGGCATTCCAATATTTAGCAACACGAACAATAAAAGATTGTTAGACAAGCGTGGTATTATGAAAGGGCTTCTGTTCGATCTAGAATAGCACAGTCGTCCTATTAAAAGGCTGTAAAAGGGATCAGAGCACTCAGAAAACACATCAGTACAATAGTTAACATGCGTCATGAGGGGGAATGCGCCATGGTAATTTTAACTGTTAGGAGCAGATGTAGTTTTAGTTTGTACAATTTCTGGAACACGACAAACTTTATCAGAGACACTGTCAATGAGAGAACCAAAGTTGTCTTTGCGATCAAGGGTTACCCCAAGACATTACATTGTTTAGAATGTTAAGATATTTTTATATTGAGGCTGAATTATTTAGCACGGGAAGAATTGAAGAATAACTTACTGCTGTATATTAATTGATTCATATTTATATTATTTTATCAATCCAATCCAAATCAGTTCAACTCGATTTAATTGAATTTACTTCCATTCAATTCGAACCGTTTTAATTTTTGCACTATTTTAATGCTGATTTTAACTTTTTGTTATTTTAGTTCGCGTATCATTCAATCGTTTTTTAAGCCATCCTCATTATTTTATCAACTTGTTTCTTTTTCTTAACATTAAAGTTTGGCGTATTTTTATAAAATGATTCGAACACTGTTTGACGTTCACTAGAGGTATTAAAAATTTATTTTGCTTCCCTATAAGATTTCCCTATAAGAAAGAAATCTTTATAATACAATATAATTTTGCGCTAATTATTCGCTTATAATCACTCTCTTTAACCTTCGATATAACCCAGGACAAGCTTTGCAAAGTTGTTGATATATGAATTTAGATGTATGTACTTCTTTAAATTGTAAGTGCTCCAAAGGCCACAAATATTTTGCGATAATAACTCTATAAAAATTTATTTACTTGTTTCATAAGATTTGAATTTCTTGCGAATATGTAAGCTTACAAATCGTAAATAACTTCATAGCAATGTGGACAATAGGATCATAACAGAATTAACTGAAGACTAGAAAAAGTCTTTCGTTAAAATGTTTATAACAGCTCTTGGAATTAAATATCCAACACTATTGCGCCTATTTATTCGCTCGTTTGGGTAATATACTACACGTTATTTGCATGCAAAGGCGTACTTTTTGTGGAAGCTCGGAGGGAGTCCAAATCATTGATCCAAATTATGCAACTTAATTTAATTTCCAAAAATAGAGCATCAAGTGGGTCGAAAAAGTTGTCCAATCCGAACCATTCAATATGACAAATTTCATCAAAATATCTCAAAAATTGCAGCCTGTAGATTAAATAAAAATTTACATGGACAGACATCAAAAGGACAGACCGACGGCTCAGATCGATCCAGAAAATGATTGTGAATCGAGCCGTATAATAGAAGTTCTTCTGGCTGTTATATACGTCCGCACGTACTTAATACACCTTGTACCACAAGTGGCATAGGTTATGAAAACATAAAAAAAACAAAGTTAAACATCGCTTCTTACATCGCTACGTCATTACTTTCATCCTTAAAGAGAATTAAATTATCGTGAACATATACTTGCTTTAATTTAAGTTCTACATCATGCTTGTTTCCAAGTTT
>NW_024000411.1:0-1127 GCF_014805625.2 Glossina fuscipes
TAACAATCTAAAATAAAAAATACTTTAAGTGCAAATATTTATTTAAAAAAAATTCTAAGATTCGTGCTTACAGAGCACATAAACACAAATATAATCGGAAGGCGAGACAGACACAAAAATAAACTCAAACTAGTACAGGTAATTGGCATATGCGAATCAAATGCCATATCGCAATAATCTTTGGTAACTAAACAGCAACCATTTATTGGCACAATCTTACTTTGACAGTATCGGCTGTATCATGCACCAATTAATCGGCATCGTTTAAATTGTGCACTTTCATTTGCAATGCCTAGGCGTACAATTCTTCGTATACCTTGTGTCTTTAAAAAGGGAAAGGTTTTTCCCCTATTGCCTATTTTTACTTTTGAACATATGTCAAAGATGCCTGCGGGTAATGGTGGTCATCGATCAACAGCGCAGTGGAAGCCTTATGGCGGAAGCAAGCATTGATCAAATTGTGAGTCCTGACTGCTTGGGTGCGGACCTTCGGGGAGTACTCGTGATGGCTGTGGTTGGCAAGTTCCTAGCCAAACTGGAACAGTCTAGTGCAGCTAGGCCTCACCACTGACCAGAGTGGGGTTTATTGTTCCATACACAATAAACCGTTCTGGACTCTGGTGTTGTTTGGATCCCTACTCTGTGGGGATTGTCTAACTCGCCAGGGGGCGTAGTACGCTTAAAGTGGCTTGAGCCACCGTGGGGTTGAGCCTTTCAGGCAGGAACCCACGATAAACCCTTGCTACAAATTCTGTCTTTAAAAAGAGGGGAGATAAACTATCCTTTCATGGGTAGCATAGATGGCCGAAACCCTCACTTCCCAGTAGTAATCCCGGGGCAACGGCTTCGGCCGACTAAGAAAGGTTTAAGGTTTTGGGCTACTAACTCGCCGACGAGTTTCTGAGAGATGGTGGACGGGTTGGCTGGAAGATGAACTCTTCACTCATTAGCTGGTTGCTACCTAGGAAATTTCTGAATGATTTTTAAGTACGTAGAAGGTAGTAATCTAGCGAGTGCATGGTAGATCGCCCCTGCCATGTCAGTGCAATACCCGAGGCTTATATATCTCGATAAAAAGTAGTTCCTGGGGTTGGCTAACCAGGATGTATGGAGAATCCGAAGGCAAG
>NW_024000412.1:0-1949 GCF_014805625.2 Glossina fuscipes
TCTAATCTCTTGAGAAGGAAAAAAGAACTAAAGAAACGTACATTGGCTGATGACTTATTATTTAAGTGTACAAGAACAAGTACAAGAACTAAGTGACATTAACTCAACATGTTTTCTTTTGTTTTTCGATATTTCTAGTGATGTGCTTTCGCTGTATGTGCACTTTTTTGTGATATATTTTTGAAATTAATTATGTTTTTGATTTTTGACATTTCCTTAAGTCAAAAAAGAGCTTGCGTTTTTATTTAAGATTACTTTTTGTTTTCTAGGATATATATATATATGTTGACCCTCAACCTATAAATGCGATTTTTCGTAAGAGATACTTTAATTTTTCGTATTGTATATGCATTTTATTGGACTACTGTATATAAATGTTTTGACTTAATTTTCAGCGAAACTCTTCCTACTGGTAAAATAGGAAACAAAAAAAAAAAAAAATAATAATAATAATAATACGCATGTTATGTGTGCGTCGTGGCTTAAAAACAATGTTTCTGTAGTGAATCTCAGGTAGATGTTAGCTGTTAACATGTTTTGGACAGACAATGTGAAAAATGCCGTAAGCAGTCTTCAGGGTGGTCGTTTGTTTCGGAGTAAGACGACGACGATACGATTTTGACTTATGTATTAAAAGATTTATATATTAAAGAATAGCGGAACGTTACTGATCTCTACTGGGAGAGTCGCGGTATTATCAGATAACAATGCGATTACTATACACAGCTTGGTTTAGAATGGATATCTGTGCAGAGCGGAGATGAGGAAAAAATATCACACTTTGTAATAATCCCGCAGAAATGGATTTCGTAAGTATATGCGTACATTATGTAATTATATAATTTGTACTTAATCCGCCTGAGTAGCCGAAGGCGAGGAATCTCGACTAGCAAGTCAATGGTCGTGGGTTCGAATCTCAAGCCGATAGCCCTAGAGTTTTTAAGAGTTTAGTCTTAGAATTTATTTCTCTGGCGAAACTAATAATAATAATAAAAATTTTCACTTACGAGTAAAATCTAAAGAACTTCAAGAATGACTGCTAATACTGATGTTAAGGTATGACATTACTGTCCGGTACAATGTTTTACTAGGTAAGTAATTTAAAATC
This sequence comes from Glossina fuscipes, assembly GCF_014805625.2. Taxonomy (NCBI): domain Eukaryota; kingdom Metazoa; phylum Arthropoda; class Insecta; order Diptera; family Glossinidae; genus Glossina; species Glossina fuscipes. Next base: position 1,109 of record NW_024000412.1, read on the forward strand.
CTTTTACACACATCTTTTCATTACATGAATTCAAGTTTCTTATAATAACATGCATGCAGCCACCAGTACGATCCAATGGCTATGAATAGAATAAGGGGACTGAGAAAGAAAACTTAATTTTTTTTTGGGGAAAATGCAAAACACTGATCGCAAGAATCTTCGAATTTTTTTTTTTTTTTTATTATTACTTTCACATAACAAGTTACATCCCAATGCCGAGAATCTACTATGCTAACAGATGGTTTATCGTTATGAAGGAGGATTTTTCTCCTTCGACTACAGTCTTTTCTTGTTGATTTTGTTATTCAATCAATGTTATAACTGAAGACGAACATTATGCCTCTGTCATCCATCTATCCTTTCGAAAATGGACAAAATCCATTCTTTTGCTTCTTTACGTAATTCCGGTATATGCTAGCGCATCTATGTTTCTTTACGTAACGTTGATGAAACTCCGATAAACTGAAGTCTCACGTGGATCGCATATTTGCAATTTGAACTCCATCTTATTACGAACTTTTTCAATCGTTTTTGGTGCCGTAACCTCAATTGGACGAATTGCATGTTTGTTAATTGTTTAAATCTCTACGATCACGTTTGAACTTAACGATCCAATATTAAGCACTATTTTTACCCTGAGTGGAGCAGATTCCGCATAACTTTTTTTATCAAGCCATTCTATAAATTCTATTGGCATTTTTTCTTTCAAAGTGTAATGTGTTATTACGACATGAACTTCACCTTTTTGTTTTTTTGAATGCCATTAAACTGTTTTATATATAAAGTTGAAAGGTTTTTTTTTTTTTTTTTTTTTTGTATGAATCCCTCCGCCTTTTGTCGC
>NW_024000413.1:0-11091 GCF_014805625.2 Glossina fuscipes
CAACTCCCGATGGAAAAATTAAAATGTTATGGGTACCAAGTTACATCGGTTTATTGGGAAATGAGCAGGCTGATCGAGCGGCAAAGTATGCTGCTTCTGCTCTTCTAATTATGGATGATGTAATGGAAATGTTGGATCTCCAAAAGTACAGTGGAAGAAAAGTTAAACAGAAAATTGCAGAAGGAAATTTACAATACCATCATCAACACTACTCTTCCATTAACCCTCAATTAACTCCACCTTTATATACAACAAATGTTGAGAAAACCAAGATCCAAACATATTCGAGGATTCGTCTTGGTCATATAATTGCAACTCACCAATGGCTCTTGAAGAAGTCTTCCTCCCCAATCTACAGTTGTGGACAAACTCTCAGTATAAAGCACATTCTCTGCCACTGCCTTAACTTTTCCTTGGCTAGGAGTATTACATTTGGAACGATTAACCCTTTGGACGTTCTAAAATCAGCTTCAGAATCGAATGTCAATTCTATATATTACTTTATAAATACTACTAAGCTCATTATCTAATGTGCATTTATTTAAATTAGAGCCGATAGCCTGTGCTGCTAATGCTCAACGTCTTTTTTATTTAGGCTAAGAATTTATTTCAATAGTCTAAAATTATAATAATAATAATAATGGCGCATTAGAATAGTTCAACGCATCATCATGCCTGTAATGAAAGGAAATGCAAAGTGGTGAATGATGCCGGTAAGCTGAAAGGTCGACGGTGATTTACTGCTATATCTTAAAAATTGGCAAGGCAAAGATCAGATAGTCTACCATTGCAGTTAAGAGTGCAGTTGTATTGAAGTAAATTACGATCAAACAATTCATTGAAAAACAGAATACCTCTATCAGATACTGAAGCTAAAGTAGGAAGCATACAGCCAGAATTATCACTATAACCCTAGATGAATTGTGGCAAATCGAAGTTCCGCAACGCTGCCACCACATCAGCAAGTTTAGATTTTATGGCTGCACCATAAACGGCTAGCATGTTTCTTATAAATAGAGATATCTGCATTTGGGGGAATATACGGGCAATTTATATATAACTCTTTACTGACAATTTTCACTCAAATGACAGTAAATTCAACGGCAGGAGGACTAAGAAATTCAAATGAACAGGGCGAGACCTCAGCAGATATGCCAATTAAAACACCACCACCCGTGCTATCCAAACGATCTTTTCTGAAATCCTAGAAAGAATTGTAAAAGAGTTCCGACGAATGTAAGTCAGGCTTTAACCAAGATTCAGTGGCACATAGGAAAGCTCCTTGATCATTGTATTTAGGTAAGTAGAACAACATTTTTGAGTTTAGGCCCATAACATTATGGTAAATGAACTGGCCCTGGAGATACACTTAATTTCTTGAGATCGGAAGAACCCCCAAATTAATTTTACGACATCGAACACGAAGAATCTTCATTTAGTACTTCATTAAGGATCAACTGACCACAATGGTTTGGTTAACAAAATTTCCATGCTTTCAGTCGGAAATAATATTTTAAGATTACTGCCATCAAGCTGTAGTCACTCGTATTAGGAACGTTAGGAGTTACGATACATTAACCGGATTCGCCAAAGGCAGATCCACAAATTCTATCGTTGACAACGTGGAATGGTGGCAAGCAATATGCACAGATGTAGGACATTCGTCAGTCGTCAAGCAGACGTCATCCATATTAAGAATGATCAGATTTACAAATAGAGAATTTTGATTTGGGGAGAAAATAAAGGGAGTGACTACACTTGCTTGTGCAGCTCGTGCGACTTGCCCAGCATAGTGAGCAGCATATGAACAGCTAGGGGGAGAGGCGGATTTATTATTTTTATTAATATTCTTTGGAGACGTAAACAGAATAGCCTGATTCATACCATTGAGAGGAGATACCCTTGCCAACTTAGTATAGCTGAAAATTGAAGAGTTTCCCGTCTTACTTGTAGCTTATGTGTTTCCAGCTGAGTCAACGATATAGGAAACGCCAATGTTCTTTGTCGGCAAGAAGGCAACACTCGAGTCAACCGACCTATGAGATTTTGGCAAAGACGGAGGTGAAGTACCGCAAGTTACACTGCGAGTTGGTCTTTTACAGCGTTGAGGAGAAGGTTAGTGCTCTACATAGTGATATTCACCGAACATTGTTTTCATTTTTTTAAAATTTTGCGCACAATGTGACGGGAAAGTCACGTCAAGATATGTGCAACAGAATCCTTTCGAAGGATTCAGGACTGCAGGACAATAACTCTTGCAAAACCAACAAATAATGAATCGCTTAGAACCAGGGCTTATTTTAGTTCGGTATGATGTAAATAAACACTCCATAACAGAAAGCAACAAACCAAACAGAGTGGTGAAAAAAGAAAAAACAAAAAAATTAGTTACGTATTCGAAAATGCTTTTAAATTAAACGCAAATTTCACGCTATCAAAAACGACCAAAGCAAATTTCGAAGTAACAAGACGCAAAAAATAAGAAGGTGACTTTTAACGAGCGCACCTATCAGCACGATCGCAAAAACCAAAATGAAAATCTCCAAAAAAAATTCTGTATATTTCAATAAATTTTTAAGCCTTATAATTTTTAAATATTTAAGCTTTAAAACCGTACAAAACAACATAGCACACAATTAAAAAAAATGACAAAATTTCTGCACACAAACTAAAATATATGCTGCGTGCGCAGCGTGGCCAAACTAGTTCATTATTATCTGCCACTCATCGCTCAGGGGTTGCTCAGGAGTCAATTCTCTCATGCCCCTTATATGTTCTTCCCAGTGACTCGGACTGAGAATTGAAAAGAACGTCTTCTTTCTCTATGTGTATGTTGTCAGTACCTGAGCTGTTCCCGGACAGGAAAATATTTCCAGTTTCCTCTACGCGTTCGGGCAGTGCATCCTCTTAAAGATTTGGCTTTTTTAGTTCTCTTATTATTTCTTTCTCTGTAAATTGGTCTGAAACATTAGGGAAAGCGATTAATCGAGGCTGAGCGCTTGTTTCTCGAAGAAGTGACTTTGTTTATTCAATATTAGCTAAATGTCTGGGGAAGACTATAAGAAAACACACTCACGTTTCCCCATTTGCCCATGAACATCGTATGTGTAGCAATGTTTATGTTTTATTGGGACAAGAGTGGCCCATCGGGAAAGGCACAATACTCGTGTTGCGCATAAAGGTCTACATGCGAGTTATGTTGGTATATAGTACTAAGACAGTTGTGTTCGCCTTCATCCACACGGTGTTACAGGTGTGTCGTCTATCTTCTCGTGGCCATCATTCCAGACAAAAGCCGGAAGTATATTATATGTGGTAGCATTACACTGGATAAGGTTTTATGCAGCGCTTTCAATTTATCTTTACGTTCCGTAAATCTTCTAAATATTTCCCACGCGTTATATGTCACTGATGCCTTCGGGTTTATTGGTATTTCCGCTTGATCAGTATTTTCGGTTTGTTTTTCTGCCGCCAGTTTTTTGTTTGTAGCAAATACCTTGGTACTCTCTTCTTCCTGTGGGAATTTTGGGGTCTTCATTTCCATTTCTAGGACTGGCGTGGCTTGCCTGTTTAACGTTTTTTGCCGACTTTCGGAGCTGCTTCCACCGCCAACTCGGATTTGTTGTGTAGCACCAAACAGTCATCTATAATCTTTGGCATCCATGGGTAAATTCACCGCCGAGCACCACCCAGAATAGTAACTAATTCCTTTTTGCCAAGTAGGTAGGACAAACTAGGTTCACTTATCTCTGGGTTTCAGCAGATATCTCCACCGAAAGGTGAGGAGGAATTGCATCTATGGTTTGCCTTTTTTGATGTTCTTACCATCAATCTACTTTTTTAGAAGACATGATGATTATCAATATTGTTGAAATTCGCCGCATTTTTTGCTGAGTGTATCGTTCATCCAAGTAACATTAGTTGCAGTAGGCAGGTAGGAGCAATATTGTACTATTAACTCTACACTAATGCGATGATTACACAGCGGCTACTCTCTCACTCTCTCTCTTGGTCAATTGATCTCACTAATACGCAGAGGATGGTACAATCGACGCAGAACGTATCTACCCTATTAGTTCGACGGACGATAACAACAAGAGGCTAATGTTCGGAAGGCCTCGCAGTCGGAGCAGAACCTAATCGTGAACACGATCGCAAAACCATGCTGTGAAAATGCAAGCTAGCGTTTAAATGGATTACTCTCCACGATTTGTCAGGGCGTAATGTGCGCAAGCAAACTTTCTAGGTAGGACGCGTGAAAAGTTGTCTTACTATCGGTAAACGCCAGTAAGCAAAGTAACTTCTATGGGAGGCGATTGGAGGGAGTTTATGGCTTAGATTCTTACCTTAAGCCTCTGGCCGTCTGAATAATTATACGACTTTACATCATCACAATCAAAACTGCCTGCCACTCATAATCACTTATTCGGCGGGGAGCTACTTAGCAATATGCTAAACTAATCTATTATTACATCTAGAGTTTATATGTTCATTTATTAAATGAAATGGAAGCGATAATACCGGGACGATAAAAAGCAAAAATTATAATAATAAAATAGTTATATTTAATTAATAGGTTTGGTTGGTTACGGGTGCAAGCTGGGAATGTTTCAGCATAAGATTACGTGTTCTGTAAGTCCTCATTTGTCAGATATATGTAGCATCCTAGGTGACTGCCATCAGGAACGCCTGACGCCAAGGGGTATTCATCAGAGGTGATGGAGTTAGACAAAACTCTGAATAATCGGTTATGAAGGTAAGAGGTGATACCTTTCCATTAGTATAAAGCAAAGTTACAGTTCGGGATCTTATGGCTAACTCAGTAAGCAAGGGTTTGATGAAATCTGTGCATACCAAATCCGTGTGCGAGTCACTAAGGAAAATTTTGCAAGCATGACAAACAAACTCTAAGAGATTCGTCGCGCTTTGTCTTCCTTTTAGAAAGTCATGCTGAAATTGAGAAATATAAGATAGGATAGCGTAAGTTCATTGCTGAGTAACAATTCGTTCAAGCATTTTACGTAAGGCACTCAACTTGCCAATTCCTCTAGATGTCTATTTTCACTCTTCTGAAGTTGAGTAAGCAGGAAAAACACGAACGCGAACGAAAAACACCTACTTGAATCAATGAATAATAATCTTTAAAATAACACCAATTAGTTCATAACACCATGATTTTGATGCACATGATTATAATGCGTTCTTTAAGATATGGCCAATTAAGTGGTAAAAACATTCATTGGAAGTATTCAGCAAACAGATTCGACGTTTCAATATCGTCAGAGGAGCTATTAAAGGATATGGACGATGGGTATAGGGAGAGTCTTTTTTTCTCCTTTTGAAAGTATCGGCGGTTGAGGTAAGGGCCTTGCCTTGTGTCAAAGTAGTTGAAGTAGTCCTAGGCAGAGCCACGTCTGGTTAGAATAAAGCAAATATAAGCAGGATACAACAATATATAAAAAAATAATGTGAAAGCACGGCATAAAACAAATGATGTTCCAACTTGTAAATCTAACCAAAATTTATTGACAAATCGATCAAGTGATGATAATATTGACGATAAAAAATTGGAGTTAAATCAACTAGTTGGTTTCATCATCGTACAGACAACCAACAAAAATTGAAAAGATCAAAACTTCTTGTTCGAATGTATAATCCTAAATAGTTGCTTGAGTTCCAAGAAAACAAAAAGAAAAAACGGGAGTAAATAGAAGAACGAAAGAGGAGCCGCATACAACCACTTTAATGTGCTCCAACTAAATTAAGACGTAAATTTTTTATAAAAAGCTAATAGGTTTATAAACCACTCGAAGGAGCAGAGCTACTCACCGAGCCAACGCGATACGGAACCGTCGAACAGGGGTGAACAAGAAACGCTTTTGAAAAGAGAATGTGAGGTTGATAGTTTTCAAGCTGAGAGTGAACTGAGCTTTTTAAATACTCTTGCATTACTGAGGCGGAGCCGGAGCGTGAGCCAGATTTGGAACTGGATTGCCGACCTAGATATTATGTCGCGAACCTGAACGAGTGCGAGGACAAGATGGGGATTTATCATGAGATTTGATATGAGAACGCAATTTGCCCTCTTTAAATTTTTTTTCTTCGTCTGATATAGATTTAACCCTGTCATCTACATGCTATTTCTATAGTTGCTCTTCATCCTCTCATCTTCATCGCTGGCTGGTGCTAAATCACGTTCCCGATAAAGCTGCAGGCGATGTTCATAGGCAGCAAATGGGCAATACTTCACTTCAATAGCGTACTATGCGGCTGTTGTTCAACTACGCCGTTAATTCAAACATATTCGGGTTTCGAGATCAATGTAGAATACACCATCTGGACACATTACGAAGAAATAGTTTTCTTTGTAATCTTTAAAAGCTGTACTCTTTACTATCTAATTACATTCGTGACGAACCTTATAATCTTCTTTCTTGAGCTTTGGTTCAGCAAAATTTCAACGCCCCTTTTCTTAGATGGCGTCCGTTGGTAAAAACTATGAAAAACATTGTTGTTTGCTTTCATCCATTTCACGTATCATAGTTTGAAACATGGCTTCCAACTAACGTCTTTTTACCCACCATTACCGGACTACTCTCACTAATAAGCCCAGGAATATATTTATTAATCAAAGTTCAGGTACACTGGCAACACTTCTCCTGGCACGACGCTCGCTTTAGGATTTTAAGCTTTGCGATCTAAACCTAAAGTTTCCTCCGGGAATGATTTTTTCTAATTATAGTCATCTTTGGCTTCAATGTTCTCAAGATATTGTTGTTGACAGTATATTCAAATTTATTCACCACGTTCCACCGTGTAAGTAAAAATACCGAATCATGAGTTGAATGAACGTCTGCCATAATTTTTCATCGGCTAGGTCTAACTGGGCGTACTGTCCAGGTTAATATAAATCACGATTAATCAAATAGATAGTCACACCTAAACAATGTACAGTTAATATAAAAAATGTCTTCGTATTTATAATCTCACTTTCTTACTTTTTATTCCTAAAGTTATTTTATGAAACACCCGGCGCCCGCATCAAGTTACAAGTAACCAAATTCTAATTTTTTTCACGTTTTCGATGTTTTATATTTATTACTTACGTCACATATGGAGATGCTTCTAAGCAAGGCAAGTGTTACCTACACTAGTACATTGCATGATTGCATCGCCTAGGTAAAAATGATAAAATCTATTATCTAAGTAATATATTAGTTTGGGGAAAAAGAAATCCATTATTTTTTCGGTAGATGGCTGCACTGATAGATTTCTCGTAAAGTATCGATCAAACAATTTCCGATACTGTACATTTACATTCTGTACATTTCGCAGTAAAAAAAATTCTTTTGCTGTTTTTTGTTTGGTGCATTCAGTTGTGAGTTACAGCGTGTTAAAAATGGAAGTGAACAAAGAGAAAATTCGGTACATTTTACAGTTTTTCTTTGACAAAGGCGAAAATGCAAGCCAGGCGGCTAAAATTGTGAATGGTGTTTATAGTTCCGATACTGTAACAGCCAATTATGTGCAATTTTGATTTCGTAGATTCCGTTCAGGAATTTTTGATGTTAAAGATGCACCTCGCACAGCCAGGCCGGTCGTCGAAAATGTCGATAAAATCGGAGAAATGATCGAAGCTGACCGGCATGTTAGCAGTCGTAACATCGCTCAGGAGCCAGTTTTTCCCCAACCTAATGTAAATAAAGTATACTAAGACTACACCTTATAAGATAAAAGTGAAAAAATACGGCAATTATTCTGCACATTCTACACAAGACGACACATTGTCTTTAATTAGAAAAATTGGCCACGCCCACTACTTCAAAATAGAAAAATTTGCTTGGCTTAGTTTTTCCGTTGTTTGTTTTTACATTTAAGTTTTTATATTTAAGCTACTGTGCAAAGACCCTTGGGCGTTGTGTATATATTTTGATTATAAATTATAAACTATTAAAAATGGTCGTAAATATACAAGATTCAGCCTCAACCGAATATAGTTGCAGTTCCTATTTGCCTATTTGCTTCTTTTATCTAAGAAGACGGCATAGAATGGATAACCGCGTCGAGATATAAACTTTAGAAAAACAAAAAAATTTCGGAGATAAGGAACTCATGAACACAACAGGCATTAACGGTATATGCAATTTCTGCAACGATGGTTTCTCATAATTGGGAAACGCTAACGCCAACGCAATTTGGATGCTTTCGTTAAAGGAAAAACAGATATTGGAGATATTTTGGTAATATACTAATAAACCTCTTTACGGCTCTTTCAAAATTTGTTAGAAATTGAGTGAAGTAGTTGCTAAATTACAAAAAAAGCAACCTATGATTGATTTCATAACACTAACAAATATTAAATTCCAGCATTTGACATAAAGTTATATCGGATATTGGATGACTTAGTTTACGTGGATGAGTTAGGATTGCATTGCAATATTTCATATGACTTGGCACAATGTTTAAAAAAAAAAATTTTCAGTTGATATCCAAGATAGCTGAACCATTTTTGGACATCGGGGCTGCTGACCCCAGCATATTTGAATAGAGCCATTCTACCGAATTGATGCAGATCTACTTACCAGGTCCGAAGCGAATCACCCTATCAACACATCTCATCGGTTAATTGACATATAGCGAGATATCTTCTGAAAAAACGTAATCACAAATCGTCGCAAGCCACTGTTCTTTTAGCCTTTCTTTCTTATTCACAATGATGACGTCAGCACCTAGACGAAACCAAGTCACTTTCTCTACTCATGGCGTCCTTCGATAGGGTAGTGTCTGCCGCTTTTCTTTGAAAGTCTTTTTTCAACGAAGATGAAAATCTAAATAAATGCAAGATAGCATCAAAGTGGGAGGCGCAGTCCTTCTTGCTGCGCAGAAAGGTTAACGAGTTTGCCGTTACGGGCACAGTTAATGCTATCTGTGGGATACAAAGTCTATTGAATTGAAGTCTTAGATTCTTGAGAACCTATTTCAGCATAAAGCTGTGATACATTAGTAAGGTCAAAAACTTTGCACTGTAAATAGATTATGTGTATATAAGCATAACAGGCACTGATGAAAAATAAGTAATAGTTAACAAACTATTTAGATTTTGATGAATTTTCCAGGTTTTTCCTTTTCGCGATTTTTAATATGTAAAAATAGAGGATGTGTACTTTTGTACTTGCAACATGTTGTACTTTTCATCACCTCCATTCATACATATAGAGCGATCAAATATTTTCTAATGGTATGACGGAAATACTAAAATACATAAACTTGTATAAAACAATAATTGCCAAATGAAGGCACATAAAATAATTTGAAAAATATTTTTGGCTTTAATGTCAGTTAATACGTGAAGATTTCTGCAACTTAACAAATACATTTACAATCGAATCCACAATTTAGTATTTAATATAACATTTGAATAATTTATTCCATTTCTTCTGTACTTATACATGCTACAAGAAGGTTCAGGTACGTAGGCGAATGGCGTGTACTCTTTGTTCACTAGTTTAACTTTGCTATATCAATGTCAAGAGAATCCGTTGATAATAGCATGGCTTCCGAAGTTGAAATCATGAGCGGCAAAGGATCGTTAACAATATTACTTGAGGGATCTACAACGTTTTCGGAGCCATTCATCATTTCGTTCCCTATTTCAACATTACATTCGTCATGAAAATGGGAGAGAGGCGACGGTGCGTCTAATTCGTTTCGATGAGAAGATGATAGTAGTGGATCACAACCATGCTGTATCGGCATGGTAGGTAAACTAATATTCTGCTGTTGTCGCTCTCGGCGTCGATGACGATGGCGCTGTTGGTGGTAATATTGGCTCCTAACTACTTTATTATATTGACTTTTATTGTTATGATCGCTATTATTCTGCTGAATGCTGTGGTTAAGGTAATTGTTGTCATTATTATTTTCAACCATGAATGTTAAAGAATTTGGGTGGTTAGGGCAGCATGTACTTCTAACTGTTTCCACATTTTTTTCAGTAGAATAAAATTTATGATGTTCGTAGTTGGACAGTGTAATAGGTTGTGCTGAGTGGTTACATTCGGTGAGAAAATGTCCGGTAGATAATAAGTGATCGCTGTGAGAGGATAACATTGGATCATCACCGCGCATTGGATGTCTGTTATCGTCCATTAGATCATCAACAATACTTGCATTACAACTACTCGGATTATTAGCAATTACATGTGACTGTGAAAAATATTAAAATATTAAAAAAGTAAATTCTATAAGTAAATACGCATAAGAAGCGATCGTTAAAGGTTTCAATAATATAATATAAACTATCAACGGAGAAGGACATACATTTTCCGATATATCATTTATCACAGGAGTAGAATGATGACTTTTATACGGTGGAGTAGGACATTTAAGAAATGAGGTAGTTGGCGTTGGCGCTGATAGTGATGTCAGTCTAAAATCCGTTAAAGGTAGACCGTGCGACCTGGCTTGCATTTCCAGCTCCTGTAATTATATAACGAAATTCAAATGAATCCAGAGTATTGCAAGTGAGGCCTATGAAAAAGAAGAAATTCAAGCCTAGAAAGCAGATAAACTGTAATTTTCAAAACTTGAATCATTTCACAACCAGTTTTCAAAATAAATAGAAATACCAAAAAACATGTGGTTGATTTACTATTAAAAGTTGGCCTTACAAAATAAATGTGACTCTTAGGAGCCGTTGCGTCTACTCCTGGCCAATTCTAGTTCAAATATTGCAAAGAAAGATTCTGCAGATTATAAATACCCATTTTCACAGTGCACATGGGTGAATATGATCCCACAGAGCTACATACGTTAACGAACACTAGAAAATCGCACAATTAATTTGTGGACTATTTGTGCCAAAATTGTCCCTCTCCTTCCCCTTATTGTTATATCGTAGTTCGCAAGTGGCCAAAAGGCTTTTAAGAATAAGCCGTGTAAAGCTATAAATACCAGCGTAAACTATACGAAAGCGATACTTTTCACATGATTTTGTATAAAATTTAGCAGTTAGCCCACTATCCATGAAGAAGTTAAAGGGCACATTTAATATTCACCTTATGTATTATATATACACTGTGATATTGTGTA
>NW_024000414.1:0-1382 GCF_014805625.2 Glossina fuscipes
AGAAAGAAACTGTTCTCAGTTTGTTTCTCTTGTCATCACTCACTAATATTCATACTCTAACGAAAACAAAACTCCCTTTGTCTTATTTCTGTTCAATAGCAGTAGCAATGCTCTACCGTAAGTTCACGTGCAAGAGAGCAAGATTTTTTAAGTAGGCAATCTTATTACGCATTAGGTAAGCGCTGTCTCAGTTCTTATTTGGAAAGAAAGCCGGTAAGAGGTGAACAGTGATATTCTGCGGTCGAACGGTCTAAGAAATCTAACGAGGAGTAACAAGTTGTAACGGCCGCGAACAAACCTTGGGTAGGGTGTCTGTCGGTCTGTACCAACCGCAAGCGGCGGAATAACGGCATGCCGTTAGGCAAAATCATGCGATTTTGTGATACCGCTAGTAAATCGCATGATCTTGCGGTATATGTGTTTATTTTTTTTCCTTTCTGATCTCCTTACTTACAAGTACAGGCAAAATCGTATGATTTTGCGGTACCTTCGCTTGCTTTTGCAGTACAGGCAAAATCGTATGATTTTGCGGTACTCCTTTTTTTTTTTTCCCCTTTTGCTCTTGCAAGCATAGGCAAAATCGTATGATTTTGCGGGATCTATGCTTGCTCTTGTGAGAGTAGCGGCAAGCCGTTATAGAGAGAGCAACAGGAAGAAGAAGAGGGAAATGAAGTAAAAAGGAGAAGTCTGTCTGCGTTTTTAAAATTTAAGTCAGGGGAGATAGAGTTAGTTGAGTTTGAGCCGAGGATTGAATTGGTTGTGATCGCACAACGTAAGTCCGCGAAGAAGTTTTGTTCAATTTTGATAGACATTTTCTCTAAGGAGGAATAATTTAATAATGTGATGGAGTTGAGTTTTTGTGGATTATTTTGCTTTTTTTTCTGAAAGAAAAAGGTGATATCAAAGAGTATGTGTTGTTGGTTTTCTCTACTTTGCCTTCATTAAGCAAATAATGCAATTGTAATTAAATAGAAGAAAAAAAAAACGTTGGAGAAGTACAATTTGATGTGACGGAGATTCGCGTTGTTTTTTTTCGTCTATTTAATTACAATTGCATTATTTGCTTAATGAAGGCAAAGTAGAGAAAAACCAACAACACATACTCTTTGATATCACCTTTTTCTTTCAGAAAAAAGCAAAATAATCCAAAAAAACTCAACTCCATCACATTATTAAATTATTCCTCCTTAGAGGAAATGTCTATCAAAATTGAACAAAACTTCTTCGCGGACTTACGTTGTGCGATCACAACCAATTCAATCCTCGGCTCAAACTCAACTAACTCTATCTCCCGTGACTTAAATTTTTAAAACGCAGACAGACTTCTCCCTTTTACTTCATTTCCCTCTTCTTCTTCCTGTTGCTCTCTCTATAACGGCTTG